>NC_090649.1:129834880-129979072 GCF_040937935.1 Hyperolius riggenbachi | reverse complement strand
TCCCAACAACAACAAAATTACAGAGATCACTAGCATAGTCAGTATATGTAAAGCAGTCTCATGAATGGTCATTGTGATCTCCTCTTTTCTTCATTATAGAGTATTACCCCCCCCCCCCCCCCCAGTGCTCTCTGGAAGTAGCGCTGATGCAATTATACTCAGGCTTTAATGCTGGCAGTTTAGGTTAGATGAAGATGGATATTGCTGAGCTTAGTGCTGCCATTTGCCAAGCAGTCATGAGGTACTCACCATTTCAGCAAGAGCAGAAATAACCTTTCCCAGTGTTGTCAAAGACTTATTGATGTTGGCTCCTTCCTGCATGTGGAAAAGGCGAACAGAGAAAATAGAAATTAAAGGGAAATTCCATCTTCTGTCTTTTGGTTTTAGAGAAACCCATATGGTTAATCAAATTAAATCACAATAATAGATATGATGAATGATATGATATGATGGATCCTAATGTAGAGGTCCTGCACCCGCCCCTTCCTGCTATGACTCTCATCTAGCACATGGAACTGTCTTGGTCTACCAGCAATATATATTATAAGGAAAGGCTACCTATTAGTTGTTCAAGCTGGAGGCAGGTCTCTGAAATATTGGGACCCATAATGCATTGAGCTCACATTACCAGCCCACCATTATGCAGATTCCACATAGAAACCAGAGGAGCCGTGTGAGGGATAGCGGAGACAAAGCCGCCATGCGAGGCAACATGGCGGCGGTCTCCGCTTCCCAGCCGATAGGCTCCGCCGCTCATGCGGACTTGCGGGCACAGATGGATGCGGACACCGCCGCCGCCACTGGCAACACGGCGGCGGGTTCCGCAATGCGGCTAGCGGACTTTGGTACGCGGGTGCGCGTGGACTCTGGGCCTGGCCTCTCTGATGCACTGAGGCAGAGGGTCACACGCGCGCGCGCAAGGAGGCAGGACTCTTACCTCCTACGTAGGAGTCTCAGCTGACTCTCCTGTCAGCTGACATCAGGAAGCTTCCTGATTGGTTGGGCTTCTGGGCGGATTAGCTGAGGGACTCTCAGCATATAAGGAGCTGGGCTTCAGTTGCTCCTTGTCTGCTGTCGTGAATACATTGCTGTGTTAGCGCTTAGACCTTAGCTCAGTGCCCTGGTGTTGATACTAAGGATTTCACACCTTAGTTAGGATTGTACTTTGATATTGTATCTGTGTTTTGACTTCGGCTATCCTTGACTACTCTCTATCTACGCTATTGTACTTTTGCCTATCTGATCCTTGTTGCCGACCTCTGCCTCATTACCGATTACTCTTCTGCCTTCCGCTCCTGTACCGCTGCCGTCATCTGTGTTGCTGAACCCTTGCCTGTCTGACCTTTCTCCCTTCAGTGGAACGTCTCCCACTGGAGGGTTATCTCTGAGGCTTGCCTCTCCGAGACGCCTGCCCCAAGCAGACGATTACGGCTAGGGGTTGATATTTCCACACTTCCGTGATATATTACTGTCTTTATTGTGTTCTTTTGCTGGGTGTCCAGAAGTTAGCAATATATCTGATTATCGGTGATACTGCAGATCATCAATATCGGGTATATATCTGCATTCTTGGTGATACTGCAGATCGCCAATAATCAGATTCTCTCTTCGTGCTGACACCGATCGTTACAAGCCGCACAGAATATGACTGAAAACATGAAAGAGACGGACTATTGGGAGGGTCAAATTATCCTGCATGAATAGCTAAACATTTATGCTAAATAAGGGTTTAGTTTCATGGCTTTAGCACATATTATTATTACTTATTGTTACAAATTATGGTATTACTTGTGTAGGAAAGAAACCAATCCTACAACCTGGTAGTGTCTGGGTAGGTTATGCAGAAGGGCAAACAGATATGCAGCGGACAAAATCGTCTAATGTATTAGTAGCAATGGGGAGGGGGAGATGGTAAAAGCTGTGAGTTGCCCAAGGCACCACAAAGGCCAGATACAGCTCTATATGGTATGCAGCGACCTGCAGACAAACAAACAAAACAGACACAGAACATGTATTTCTCCGGTCGGACTCAAAGCGCAAGAGCTGCAGCCACTAGGACGCGCTTTATAGGCAGTAGCAGTGTTAGGGAGACTTGCCCAAGGTCTCCTACTGAATAGGTGCTGGCTTGAAAGATCAACTATGCCTTAAAATGGTCATACAACTATCAATCTTAATATTGTTCAATCTTGCCACATATGTGCCCTATGAGGACCTCCTTAAATGGTCAGTTCAAAGTACATTCAATGTATATCTCTTGTTAAATACTTGGATAAAGTTAAGGGCTTTTACCTTTAGTCGTGTTCCTTTTGCACCAGTGGAATCTGCTCGTTCACTTCCAGCAAGGTCCACAAGACTGATTTTACTGACCTGTAAGGAGAAGTCAGACAAGCTGAGTACTAAATCTGAGCATATTTATTTAATTTGTATTTAAGAATCTTACTTTGACCTTTGGCAAGTCACAAATCTTTGTCCAACGACAGCAATCCACGAGCCACTTTAAAGGGAAGGTCCAAGCAAAAAAAAAAAATGAGTTTCACTTACCTGGGGCTTCTACCAGCCCCATGTAGCCATCCTGTGCCCTCGTAGCCACTCACTGCTGCTCCAGTCCCCCGCTGGCAGCTTTCTGACCTCGGAGGTCAGGGCCACATTGCATACATTTATACGCATTCCAGCTAGTGCAGGAACAAAAATGTACGCGTTGCACCACTAACGCGCAAAAATGTATGTGTTAATGTTCCTGCACTAGCGGGAATGTGTAAAAATGTACGCAATTCAGCCCTGACCTCCGAGGTCAGAAAGCTGCCAGCGGGGGACTGGAGCAGCAGTGAGTGACTACGAGGGCACAGGATGGCTGCATGGGGCTGGTAGAAGCCCCAGGTAAGTAAATCTCATTTTATTTTTTTTGCTTGGACCTTCCCTTTAAAATGATATATCTTCAGATGCCACCAGTCATTCATTGCGACCACCACACCCCATGGGCCTGAAGACACTTCTGTTCACTTCTGTGCTGATTTCCGTAACACTGAGATAAGCACAGTAGTGGACAGATATGCTCCTGTGTGTTCAAGTCCTAAACAACCATGCAAAATAACCAGACCAGAGCTCAGCTGCATTTAGGATAATCCCATATAGTCGGAGCACCTGAGTGGGACACAGCCTGAAATGTTGTGCCTCTCTATGTGGATGTCCTCAGTCCTGGGTTTGGGCAAGCCACATGAGTAAAGAAGCAGCCAGCTTGTTTGGCCAGACATTTAGGGCCCGTTTTCGCTATCTCAAATTCGCATGCATTTCCCGCATGCGAATTCGCATAGGCAGTACAAGTGGATGGGGCTGTTTCCACTTGTCAGGATTTCTTTGCGGTTTTGTGTGCAGGAAAAATCTGCATGGCAGAGCCATCAGAATTTGCTCGCCGCACACCGCTAGGAGATTTGCATAATAGGATATTTGCATGCGGTTTTGGTATACAAATTTCATGTGAATTTGCATATGATTTTGCATAAAACCAATGTAAAAGCACACAGGCACTGACATGGTTACATTTGCATACATACAAACATATGCAAAATCGTATGCGAATTTGCAGTAAAATTTGCATACAAACGCTAACGAATTCACATCCGTATGCGAATTTGTTAACGCGGTTTCCGCGACGATTCCACATCGCACAAGTGTAAACGGGCCCTAAAAAGCAACTTAATAGATAACTGATCTTGGTCCTAATGCCTTAAATAGGAGATAAATAGACATTCATCATAGATCTATCATAAGACAGCACACCATATCACTACTGTGTCCTAGTGAAGGGGAACAGGTCACCTTTTGTGACTCAAGGTCCTCCAATCCAGGCTAAATTTTGAAAAGGACCAGTTATTGGACACTGAAATGTATGCACACTGGCCAATTTACCAGTTCAGAAAAATAGAAATGTTGTCTTGCCAGCATGCTGGCTGGTCAAGTGCATAACAAGAGATCTACTGTACCTGTGGCAGAGGAATAAAGTTCAAATATACCATAAAAATCTAGAAAGGAATACCGTATGCTAGCATTGGTCTCTTTATCCAGCCATCAGATATGCACATGCTGAATAAATATCATCACAGTACATCTTACAGCCACCTGCAGGTGTCACTGCTGTAACTGGTGAGCAGAAAACATTCTGCGGGTAAGAGATCTCCATAGAAACAACATAGAGTTATAAATTAAGCAGCCAAATTATATTATCTTTATATGACAGAGTGAACATTTCTACAGTAGGGTACACATAATTAAAGACACTGTACTGATAGTTATTGTCCCTGCTCATACCATAGCTTCAGTTCATAATACATTTTATCATAAACGCTTTATTTCCTTTGCTAGGCATCTTATCGTCACTCCTTTTTGGATGTTATTTATAAGAGTAGTTAAAGATGCATAAGAAAGAGCTATGCTCTAATGCAGTTCTGTATAATGAGGCAGAAGCACAGTTCTCAGACACAAAAAGACAGCATGATCCAGATATACATTATCCTGATTGCATCTTTGTTCCAGCATTGAGTTTAATTACTCTATTTGATTGAGCTATTTTTGATTTAGCTTCATGTGACTGGATTAATCAAATTCTGCCTCTTTGCTTCCAGTCTGTAAAAAACATTAGAATTACCATTCATCAAACATATTTTCTGGATATCAATTATAAGTGAATGTAGGTAGAAAAAAACAAAGTTTTGTAAAAGTAATATCTTTTAATGGCTAACTAATAACGTTAAATGATGCAAGTGTTTTATACTTCAGCTAACATCTGGAAATATGCCCGAAGAAGGGGACTAAATCCCAGAAAGCTGGCATACTTTAACTTTACCAGTTAGCCATTAAAGGAATACTTAAGTCTAAAATAAAAAAATGATCTTTACTCACCCGGGGCATCCCTCAGCCCCCCGAAGCTGGATGGTGCCCTCGCAGCCCCGCTCCGATCGTCCTGTCCCCGCCGGCGGCTACTTCCGGGTTCGGCGACAGCCGCCGACAGGCTGGGAACGCGGCTGATTTTCCGCGTTCCCAGCCGCTATATCACCCTCTATGCTGCTATAGCGTATAACATATACGCTTTAGCAGCATAGAGGGTGATATAGCATATATGCCCCGGGTGAGTAAAGATAATTTTTTATTTTAGACTTAAGTTTTCCTTTAAAGGGTATTACTTTTAGGCTGGTTTCACAGTGGGACGTTAAAGTCCCACGTTACAGAAGCCAGTAACGCAGCCTAACTCACAGCACTGTAAAATCAATGTGCTGTTCACAGTGCACACGTTGCGTTAGGGTATAACGCTGCACATTAAATAAAAGTGCAGCATGCTGTACGTTATACCACTATAGAGCTGCGTTAGATTGTTTGCACATGCTCAGTGACTAGCCACATGGCTCATTAATATTCACTGCACTGTGGTGACTCGTGGTGGGACTCCTAGTGTTGTCCGGATCATGAATGAATCGTTCATTTGATCCGGATATTTTATGAGTCGAATCATCCGAATCATCACAATGAAAGATTCGGTTCACAGTGGATGTCTGTCTGGAAGAAACAGGAACATACAGAATGTACAATACAGGGAAAGTCCTGTCCTGCTAGTCATTTCACCCAGTCTGCTTCCCTAGTAAAATGATTCAAATGATTCCGTTCAAAGATCCGGATGATCCGATTCGAATGATCCAAATCCTTAAAAAGAACCGGACTTCCCATCACTATCCTGGAGCGACTGCTTTGAGAGCTTCATAACGCTGCTCACTCTGGCGTCCTCCTACAACACCACCAGGCGTTGTGTTAGGGGCACGTTTTGCGACCATAACGTTCCCTAAAGCGCAACGTCTTGGTGGGAAAGAGACCTTACAAAACTCAGTTTTTTCTACCTACATAATTTGTTTGGGAAACATGGTACATATACTTTTTTGGCGTACGTTAAAAAGGGGCGCTGGGAAAAAAGGGCGCCGGGTTTTTAACGATAAGCATGGATAACGTTTAAAATTGTATTGTACTGTATTTCGTTTAAAATTAATGTTTTTTAAAGTTATAAATCATTAAATAATGTGCATTAAATCGGCAATTGTAAAAACGTTAATCTTTCGTTTAAATAGTGAAACGTATAATAACGTTTAAAAAAAAAATTACTAAGTAACCCTCCCTGTACCTACCCCTAACCCCTAGACCCCCCTGTTAGTGCCTAAACCTAAGACCCCCCTGTTGGTGCCTAAACCTAAGACCCCCCTGTTGGTGCCTAAACCTAAAACCCCCTGTGGGTGCCTAAACCTAAGACCCCCCTGTTGGTGCCTAAACCTAAGACCCCTCTGTTGTTTTTTTTCGTTTAAAAATAATGTTTAAAAAAAAAAAAAAAGTACTGTTTTTCGTTTAAAAATAATGTTTGGGAAAAAATATTGTACTGTTTTTCGTTTAAAAATAATATTTAAAAATGTATAAATCATTAAATAATGTGTAATCATGAGAAACAGTAATAAAACATTAAGTCTCCGGGCGCCGCTTTTAAAACGTTAGTTTTCTCCGGCGCCCTTTTTTCCTATCGGGCGCCCATTAAACGATATTTATTATAGGAGTGAATGGCGGCGCCCGATTTGTCCACTAGCCTCAGGCGCCCGAATTTACTGTTTCCACTTTTTTGTGACTATAATTATTACTGAAAAGTGTTTTTTTTATGTTGCAAATGTAATTGTTCCAGGTCCAGGTAATGGTGAATTGCATTATTTTCCTTATAGCACTGGAGCACAGTAAATCCTTGCTAAGTTTGGGGAAAAAGACATTACTGAGGAAAGGTGGCCACACACCATACAATGTTTTACTTTTCTTTTTAAATTAAAGAATTACAATTAATTTTTCTCATTGATTGTAACATTTTAAAAATTTGACCAATGTACCACACACATTTGTTCAATTACTCCCAAATAAATTGCTTGGGTCTGTACATTAATAAATTCATAACCTACCCTATTTTTCATAAAAATTGATCAGAAAAATCCATCACTCATGATCAACTTATATATATAAAAAAATGTCTTGCTTGAATGAAAAAAAAAAGCTTTCATTTTTGTGGGACAACCGATCGTTTTTATCGAATTTCCGTAAAATTGGATCATTTTATTGTATCATGTGTAGCCACCTGAACTGTAGTGAAAATAATGTAATTAATACAATTATTGGTACTCATTTTCTTTACTAATACTCATTTAGAAATTATTTAGTCAGTGTTTGCCCATTGCAAAGTATTTTCTCACCCTGATTTACATTCTGACATTTATTACAGGTGGCAACACCTTTAGTCCAGTCTGGTGCAGCTAAGAATTCCGAAGCCACTGAAAATAATGCCTGGTCTCCCAGAATGCTCTGGGATGATGGGGAAAGGAAATGGGAAACAAAATAACGGAGTTGAATATATTGAAATGATGTACAATTAATGATCAACTATCATGAAAAAATTCAAATACATACATATAAATGTACATTTATCCCAGAGTAAAATGCACTATAAATTACCTTTTTCCCTATGTCGCTGTCACTTACAATAGGCAGTAAAAATGTGACAGGTTTTGGACTAGTCCAGCTCCTCGTGGGGGATTTTCAGTTATTTCTTTATTTCCAAAAGCACTTACTTAAAGAGGAACTCCAGTGAAAATAATGTAATAAAAAAAGTTCTTCATTTTTACAATAAGTATGTATAAATGATTTAGTCAGTGTTTGCCCATTGTAAAATCTTTTAAATCCCTGATTTACATTCTGACATTTATTACATGGTGACATTTTTACTGTTGGCAGGTGATGTAGCTGCTGCATGTTTTTTTTTGGCAGTTGGAAACAGCTGTAAATAGCTATTTCCCACAATGCAGCAAGGGTCACAGACAGGAAACTGCCAGGAGTACCACGGTCCTCAGAATTTCTTTGTGGGAGTGCTTTCACCACAATATCAGCCGTACAACGCCCCCTGATGGTCTGTTTGTGAAAATGAATAGATTTCTCATGTAAAATGGAGCATTAGCTACTGATTGGGAAAAAAATAAATTCTTGGTCGGAGTTTCTCTTTAACTGCAGTTGCTCAGTCCAACTGTCAAATAGTGTGCAAGAGAGTAAGGAAGATGGCTGAAATCTTTGTGGAGATCCTTTCTAGGGACAGCTTTTGTACAGATTAAAAGGTAATACTGAGAATTTCCTATGAGGAAATTGATTCAACCAAAATCTGTCAGATCTGTCGGCTATTTACTATGTACTGCAAGTAACAACAGCATAATAAAAAAAAGTATTCTATAGTGCATTTATGTCTGGAAGAAATGTACCATTTACTGTATATGTATGTATTTTAAATGTTACCATTTTTCAAGATAGTGGTCCTCTAACCCTTTAGCAGTTAATTTATTTATTGGCTTGCAAGTGCTCCAGGCCAATTTATTTTAGCACATTTTTTTCTTTCTTATTTGTTACATTTCTCTGCTTCTAATTAGTATGGCTGTAATGTGTATTTATGTCCACTTGTCACTAGGGGGCAGTGTGAGACAATAACAGAGGACTTCTGCTTTCAGATAGAGAGATCGAAGCATTCCAAGAATTTACAGCACAACAAGTTCTAAAGTCAAAAGCAGTGGAATTATCTCAATCAAGATAACGCTATTGAAGTTGCCAATGGGTTGAGTAGAGAATGTTTCTGGGCCATGTTAGACCATGCAAAAGGTTTTTTTCCTGGAAAGGACAGTGAATAAGTGATGGTGTTATTGACAACTACCTAAACAGACAATGTTATGCAAGTCTATAACAGTTTGGCTTTGTTTGATGAGCCCAGAGAGAAGCCTGGTGTGGACTGGTTGCTCTCACCTTCTCTGTAGTGTTCTCGGTATCTGCATCATGCCTGCGCTGGGTGAAGATGATGTTGAACACAGCATGAGAGCGGCTGCTTGTCTCATTCATGTTTGTAGCAGCCACCGTTCTGTGTGAAGACAAAAATTACAAGGTAAATATATGCGTGACTCTAAAGCCATTCGGAATCATTCCACTTTTTTTGCCTTAAAAGAGGATAAAATATCTTTTTATCATTTAACAAAAACAATTGTTATTATTAATACCAGGCAAGAAGGGCAGAAAACATTGGCAGCAACAGCAAAATAGAAGCATTTAAAGAGACACTGAAGTGTCTACAAAAACATCTTTTCATTTAATAAAAGTGTTTAACCTAATAGCCCTAACTAAACCGCCGCATCCCCACCGCTATAAACTATCTAAATCCCCCAAACTCTCCCTCCCTCTCCCCTGCAAAATCCACGACTTTCTTGGTCGTGGATTTTGCTGCCCTAAGCGCTTTCATGTGAGGCAGAGCTATGAGCTGCAGCCCTGCCTCACACGCGTCTATCAACGGCGGATCTCCGCCTTTCCCCCGCCCCTCTCAGTGAAGGAAGACTGAGAGGGGCGGGGGAGAGGCGCCAATCCGGGCTGACAGACGCGCCGAGAAGCAGAGATGCAGCTCATAGCTCTGCCTCTCACAGAAGCGCTGCCCGGATTGCCCCCCCGGAGTTTGGGGTGATTTAGTTAGATTAGAGCGGCGGGAATGTGGCGGTTTAGTTAGGGCTATTATGGTGGCCATACACTGGCCCGATTCGCGGCCGTTTTGACAGCAGATTCGATCCTGGGATCGAATCTGCTGCCAATCGTTCGCGGTAAACGCACCCGCCGATTTCCTCCCGAAATCGGATCGGTCCGTCGATCGCACCGTGCAGGAAATTACCCTTGATCGCCCGCGGGTAGGGAGCGCGTCGCTAGCAGCGGCCGATCCGATCAGGTATACATTACCTGATGCTGGCTCCCGGGCATCTTCTCCGCGCTGCACGGCTCTGTTCCGGCTCCATCCCGGCGCTTCCTGTGTCACTGCAGTGACCAGGAAGTTCAAATAGAGGGCGCTCTATTTGAACTTCCTGGTCACGGAGTGACACAGGAAGCGCCGGGATGGAGCCAGAACAGAGCCGTGCAGAGCAGAGAAGATGCCCGGGAGCCAGCATCAGGTAATGTATACGGGGGGGGGGGGGAGGGGGGGGGACAGGCGGCAGGAGTAGCTCAACAGATTGTGATCGGTTTCAGGCTGAAATCGATTCACAATTTGTTTGCAGTAAAGGCAGCCATACGATCCCTCTCTGATCAGATTCGATCAGATAGGGATCTGTCAGCTGGTCGATCTAATGGCAAATCGACCAGTGTATGGCTACCTTTAGACTTCAGAGTCTCTTTAAGGTCCTTTTTTATAGACAAGAAGCATGCTGATATTGAATGGACTGAGGACGGCATAAATACCTTGAAATGCATAGTTACATCATCAGCACATGTACAAGACATCACACAGCCCCGGCCAATACTGCTGAACACCGGTCTCAGCTGAGATCAGAGCTCGCTCCATTGGCCAGGCGCAGGCCTAAAGAGGCCCATACACTGGTCGATTTCAGCCATCCATCGACTGATCGATTCTGTAGAATCGATCGAACAGAAATCGATTCTATCAAATTCCCCATTCGATCGATTTGTGGCCGCTTTCGATCGATTTCGATAGATTTGATCTATCTGACAGGATGGAAGATCTAGGTCGATCTGCTGCTGGTAGCAGATCCATGGCCCATAGAGTTGCATTGGATCTAATGGTCCAATAATGCATTTAGATAGATTTCCAATAGATTTCACACACATCAGATAGATTCCTGTCAGATTGGACTTGACAGGCATCTGCCAGAATTAGGCATCCATATTTAACAGTGAAATTCTCTATCAAAAAGCATACAGATCGTTATATAATAGTAGCTATGGGAGAAAGTTAGATTTATTTGGGACTGACTGAAAGAGTATAAGTTACACGCTAATTAATCAACGGTGAATATTTTAAACATACAATGTACTGTATTTCATGTATGCATAATAATAAACATAATCATCAGATAAGGCACCTAAGACATACCTGGCCTTGTTGCCAGAATCCATTAGCTCTTGGATGTCATTATAGGATGTCACTGCCAGTTTTGACAAATCCTCCACATAAGGCCCCAGTAGGGGGTGCTCACGGACACGCAGGTTGCCCTTGTTCTTTGGATTTAGAAGGTCTCTGACCCTCTCACAGTATATCTCCATATAACTTACCTAGAAACACAAACGAAGATATAATACAAATGTGATGTTAAAGAAATATTTATTAAAGGGCAACTGAAGTGAGAGGAATATGGAGGCTGTCATTTTTATTTCCTTTTAAAAAATACCAGTTGCCTGGCAGTCCTGTTGGTCTTTCATGCATCAGTAGTGTCTGAATCACAAACCTGAAACAAACAGTTGGCAGAGGCAGCTAAACTTCAGTCAGTCAGTCATCTGATCTGCTGCATGCTTGTTCAGGGTCTTTGGCTAAAAGTATTAGAGGCTGAGAATCAGCTGGACAGCCAGGCTATTTGCTTTGTTTAAATGGAAGTAATTATGGCAGCCTCCCTACCCCTCTCACTTCAGTTGCCCTTTAATGTATAAGCACAGATGTTAAGTATATCAAGGAAAATGTTAATTATTGAATTAAAGAAAAAGAATAAGAACTGCACATCCGACTGATAGCTAAGATTGATGCAAAGAATCGCTTCAGCTGTCAAAACTTTAATTGATATCTTTAAATGTTAGATTATTCTTGAACCCCCTTCCCACCCTCCAGGTAACTCAAAACTTGTCCACCTTCCCCCCATACTCACTGGAGCCCCGTAAGTTCTCACAATGATGTCAGTTCTGTTTGAGTCTCTATTGACTCTGGAGGGGGACTACCCCATCATTGCAGCAGCATGCCCTCCCATGGTGACATCTGGGAGGGAGCATGGCACTCATGCCACAAAGCCCCTCCCTTTGCTCTTAATAGAGGAAAGGGTGATATAGCCAGTAGCCACAGACCTTCCCCTAATATTTTGAGCGTCCTTCCCCCCACAATTGTATCCCTCTTCTCCCAGTGTTTCCCAGACTCCTCTTTTATGCCAGTTACTTTGAAAACCCCCAGTTTGGCTACCTTTTTTTGGACCAGTTTTGGGGTATTACATTCATGTGCAATGCTGGACAGTTGCACAATTGAATGTCAATAACAAGTTCATATCTCAAAAAAAACCAAAACACACTTACATCCTAAGGTGGGAACCAAATTTTAGACAGGACTTTCCTATTACAATCTGGAACAGAATATGGTAACATTTGGCCAAGTTTATCGTATTTACTTTATACAAGGAGAATGCTTATAAAAAAATATCTTCAGGAAGTAGAACTACTGAAAGACTCAGAGTGTTTCTAACGCTTGTTGGAGTTGCTAAAGGGCAACAAGCGCTTGGTTTTGATATCTTCTGGGATTTCCCAAGTATAGATCACTTCAGGAAACAGCAGCCACATTTTTAAGAGACCTCTTTGGGATGAACTCCTCATTAGACCTCATGAAGTACTTGCTACGTTTCTCACTTAAAACCTTTCAAAAAAGGTATTCTGTCACCTGCACACTGGATCCTTGCTCAGAAATGGCCTACAACTTTACCATCGACTTCAGCTGACTTAAAGGAATATCGAGGTAAAAATAAACTCATAAGAAAACAATTGCATCTATCCTTCCTTTCCTAAAAATTACTTTTTTTAGATATTCCACAGTTTTACTTTATGCTTAAATTGGCTGCTTCTACACTTATCCGGTGCAGTGAGCTTGCCATGGGATCACCGCACAAATCAGTACAGGGTCATATGCATAGGCCCGTCCCCCGCTCAGTGACGTACTCCCTGCTGGACAGGAAGTGCATCACTGGGATTCCTGTAGGTCCATGCATGCTCCCTGCAGCACGCTCCCATTGTTTATCCTTATTGCATCGCCATAGACATTGCTGCATAATCATTGCAGTAGGCACGGATCATGCGATAACTTACAGATGACTTACCTAACTACTTCCATCACAGTGCGTCGCATTGCATAAGTATGAAGTCTCCATAGATTTTCAATGACTTAGCTGGCCACTTGTAAAAGGGCTCTAAATCTACTTTTTCAGTTTTGTCTCTGCTCAATGACACAGTCTTTGAAGTATGTCAGAGCTAAAATCTGTGAATTATTGACTTTTTTTAATCTCTTCCTTGCTCTCAGAAATTGTTCTCTGCAAGGAAAGAGTTTTACGGTAGTAGTTCCTTATCAGTGAGGGTCACACTATAGTCCGACTAGGCCCCAGTCTAGTAAAAAAATTCATAGCTGAATGTCAACTCACTCAGAGAAAGAAAGAAAGAAAGAAAGAAAGAAAGAAAGAAAGAAAGAAAGAAAGAAAGAAAGAAAGAAAGAAAGAAAGAAAGAAAGAAAGAAAGAAAGAAAGAAAGAAAGAAAGAAAGAAAGAAAGAAAGATACACATGTCTATCTCATCATGTCACATGCCACCTTGTTATTCCTTTAATAATATACTCAAAATAAAAGGTTGGTAGAGCTGACTGCTTGGTTACATGAAGCCATGTCACGTTTCAGCTAAGGGATGCCTTGTTTTTTTGTTTTTGTTTTTTTTTTTTACTTATATGCTATTAAATGTTATCCTCACATAGGATTGCTTAATACAAATGTGGTCCTTATTTCACAGAACTTTAATGCTACAGTATAAACGTGACAATGGCAGTAGTGAATTGTGATAACCTTTTGAGTTATTTGAACAACCTGGGAAAGGATACAAGACTTGAAGTTTGTTTATATTGTGAAATGAATAATAATAATAATTTAAAAAAAACTATGAATAAAAAAATAACTTTAAAAAAAAGCTGAAAGTTATTCACATTTTCACAATAACAACTGAAATACGATTTAGGTAAAATGTGACCATCTCTGAATTCTAAGTATGGTAGGATGGCTCATAGCTGTGTCACTGCTCCTTATGACTCAGGGTGGATGATTAGGTGGCAAAGGACAAAGCTCTCTACCTCAGGTGAAATAGTCACTATAATTAGAGTACCTCCACAGAGTAAGACATGTTGTCATTTGATGTGTCATTGATACGTGAGAAGAGGTCTTCACAGAGCTGTAACAGAGACAAAGGAATATCATATCAGTTGTCAGTCACAGGCCACATATTCTACAGCACCAGCAACAAATGCATGACTTGCTCAGCCATCCTAGAAGGTCCTGGCCAATGAGCAGTTAACGCTTTACAGACAGTGTAGGTTCAATGAATAATTTACAGGCACAGAGTATATCTTCAATAATTCATAGACCATGAGGCGTGAATGAATAATTCAGATACGGAGGGGTTAAACAGATTAAAATTCAGCAAGGTAATCCCCCGTAGGCAGTGAACCCTCATGTCTGTGTGTCTGTCGGCTCTGGCCGTATGTGCTTTGCCATTCACGTTGTCTCTTTTTCTCAGGAAATGAATGTAAAAAACTGCAGACTCAGTTGTACAACAACAGGTTAATGAACTTTACAGGCAACAGCTGAATGTACAGACATAAGGGCTTCCTGGAAATGACATCTCAAGAAGTCTGGTCACCTCACATCACCTTTCATTAGCCATAATGCAAACATATAACTGATGAGCAGCAAATAGTCCCAATAGGGACATTCACATTTCATGAAACTGTTATGCAGCTTGAACATGGACCAATAAAAATTGATAGGACGTGATTCTGATCCAATTTCAAGCTCTGTATAATTTACATGAAATTTGAATGTTAAGAGAAATGATTTGCATCTCATGGAACATCCCTATGTCCCAACATAAAATCTCTATTGCCCTAGCAAGTGGGGAAAAATCAGCTAATCAAAGTTACAAGCTGCCCGTTAACAAGTTGGCAGTAGGTTCATTAACAAGTCGCTATAGAAGCATTGATTGGCTATTTTTATTTTTATTCCAGAACATATGCTACAAGAAATTTCTGATACTCTACATATAAAGTGTACTGCACATAAGCTTACATAATGTGTAAAAACAAGATTGAGAAATATACAATGGAATTAGTATGACAAGGAACATTGATATTGTGCTTGCAGCCACTAGGGCGTGCTCAGACAGACTCCCCACATGAACTGTCTGGGTCTGAGTTTATTCACCTACTCAGTTTGAGTTTTTTACTCACTGGGTCTGTGTTCCAGTCCACACTCTCTTGTACATTCTGCTGGAGCCTGGCAGGAGAATCAGACCTTGACACCAAACCTCCCATCCCCACTTTATTGCCACTAGTCTTTTTACCTAGCAAAAGAACATTAACAGACTGCCAACAATCTCTATACATCTTTACCTTATCCAGTCCCTACAATCCCACAGGTTTGACATCATGTGTGTGCTGTACCAGTGCTCCTACTCACAGATCTCTACCAGCCTGGTGGTATTGGGCATGCGGGAACCCACCAAAAATGTGGATATGTGGTGCGGAAAAATATACACCGAACCAACCACTGTCTGTCTATAAAAGCTCACCCCACCCAGCATGCTGTGCTGATTGTTCTTTTAGCTTGGTTAGCCTGACCTAACTAGCTGTCCTAGTGTCACTTAGCCTGCCTTATATGTTGAACCTACATTACAACCTAGCTTTTCTGACTACCCTCAATCTGTGCTCTTTGTTTGACTCTGTTTGACCTCAGCTAGTGACCTTGATTGCCTGCCCTTGACCTTTGACTTGTGACCCCTTTTTTTTCACCTGGCCATGAACTCTGGCTTGTTTACAACTTTGCCCCTTCAAACTGCCTGAACCTTGGCACTTCACATTGCAGTGTCTCCTACTACTTCTAGTCACTGGTGGGGCATTTCCAGGAGTGGTGACCTAGTGGCTACCAGGCAGCAAAGCAATCCACTGCTCAGTAGGGTTAGTGGCCCTTCATACCTTGTGCGGTGCTCCTGTGTAGACCAGTAGCCGCTTACACTCCATGCCTTGGGGCATCCAATGTGTATTACTAGTAAAAAAGTCCACAGGGCCTGTGCCAGCCTCACAATAAGAACACTAATAATGGAGGGAGGTAAATTAAAGATATTGGCACAAGAAACCAGTTTGCAGCTGGTTATGGGACAGGATAGAAAATAAAAGACAACTTCTAACAATTGTTATAGGCAAACTGTACACTTGTCCTGTTCCTTGGCATTAATATGGAGGTAGATGTGATTTGCTACTAGCCTGATTTGCCCCCTTACAATACAAACACATAAAAAACATATTGACATTATTACCTGTGGTATGATTCCTTGCTGATCTGGCTCCTGCTTTCCCATCATAGTATATGATTTCCCCGCTCCTGTCTGACCATAGGCAAAGATGCACACATTGTATCCTTCAAAAGCATGCAGCAGCATCTCCTCCCCGATGTCATGGTACACCTGCTGCTGCCCAGCAAACTGGCTGTCTTCATCCTGTAGGGTGACACAGGTGTGTAAACATATTGGCCTGTGCTGTACTATTGTTTGTGCTTATATAATAATCAAGTCTATAGTAGAGACTCTTAGCCTTCATTTTAGTCTCAGGGATGTCTCTTATGACTTTATTGAAGCAGTAACTGAAGTTGCATACATCCATTTCAGAATAAACAAAGATGGATTATCAAACAATTCAAAATATACCAGAAAGTACTGCTGAAATCCCTGGTACAAGTCTTTTCTATGAAGTGGTATTGTGGCAGGTGATACCACAATACTATGGCAATGTAAAGTGTTTTTTTGCATGCTCCACTTTTGTCACTGCCTTTGCCATCCCTTTGCTACACCTTTTCTACAATAATTCTTGGAGTTTCATTGTTACATGATCACATCCGATTGCTAACACAATTTGCATTGTTAAGTTTTGGGTTTCATAAAGCTTTAAACATTTCAGAGAAAAATACAGCTTTTAAGCCATACTGGATCACAATTTCTACAGAAGCAATGTACTGTATTAAGTCAGTGAAGTAAGTAAAGGGTTGGTCATTCTACCTCAGTTGAAAGACTTGGCTCGTATACAGGTGGTGGTGTCTATATCTGGATTTACTACAGATTGTTAAATGAGTTTCTTTTTGTTGGATGCAGAGTAATACTCTTGATCCGGTTGGATGATTACTTACAAACAGAGCATAGCTATATGGATTGTGATCAATGTCGCTTTTTTGGTAACTATAAGTATAGAACCGTGGTCTGTGACTTTTCAAACCCCTTATTTATGGATGTACAAGTTTACCAAAACAATCTATTTCTTGAATTGTAGACACTTTTTTTAAAAATTACTATTGTCAGGATTTGTCCAGCTGCAAGAGTTCACTTCCTGTTTGTCTGCAGGAAGAAAAGCTCAAATCGCCTAACAAAAACGCTTAAAAAAGCTCTTCTAAAAATCGGAAATCGCTCAGAAAGCGCTGGGAAAAGCGCTTACAAAAGCTCTCAGCACTTGCAATTGCGCTGGCGATTCCTAATGTGAACCAGGCCTTTTAAAGCAGAGAGGAATTTCTGAGTTCAGGTCTGCTTTAATGCCTCTCTTCTGATGTCATCCTCCAGTCTTTATACCAGTGCAGAGTTTGGAGCATGACCACATGGAGAGGGGTCTCTGGCTTTCTGGATGGATGGGGGACCGGCTGGAGATGACACAGTGGTTATTTCCACAAGCAGATGGCATGAAGGGCAGGTAAGGCCCCAGCTAATGCAGCCACCACCACCTATTCAGTAAGTGACTTTGGGCAAGATGCCTACAGAGCAAGCTCTAGTGGCTGCAGTTCCAGGGCTTACTATTTTTTTTCACTAAAGAATTAATAAATTTAGGTTGCTTTAACTGCATTTTACATTTATTTTCTAAGTTATTAAAACCTCATTTCTTAATAAAAAATAGCTAAGAATAAAGTGGCAATGTCCTCCATTTGTACATGTGATGTACGCTACTTACAGAAGTATGAGACCAGTAGGAATAGTCGAAGCTGAAGCTTTTTGGAGTTTCCTTTGGCTGTTTAGGGTTGATAATAGCTGAAAACAAGAGCAAAGAAAACCATTGTAAATAAATAATCATATACATGTTATACATCATTGCATTTGCATTGCATTACTGTAGATGCATGAATTCCTGGGACACATTAGGATGGGTGTCTACAGGCACATCCATTACTTCAGAAACATGGCCATGCAGCACTGTGACCGTCTATAATGTTATCACATAATAACACCGGGAACGTCTACTTGGTGTATGTGACTACGCAAGAGACTGTATTCTTGTAACACCCTGGCTTTACACTTAGCTGCAGGGATAGCTTTGGTTCCTGCATAAGTTGTATGAAAGATGTTGCTTGAGAATTTGCATGGGAGTGTGCCGAGGGTTAGTTGACTTTGCTGTTTTATGTGCCACACCCACTCTAACACCTCCCTTTTACATATTAAAATATTTGAAGGGTCACTATGGCGAACTATTGTAAAATTTAAAATATGTGCAAACATAGACAAATAAGAAGTACATTTTTTCCAGAGTAAAATGAGCCATAAATTACTTTTCTCCTATGTTGCTGTCACTTACAGTATTTAGAAGAAATCTGACAGAAGCGACAGGTTTTTGACTAGTTCATCTCTTCAAAGGGGATTCTCAGGGATTTATTTATTTTCAAAAGCACTTAGTGAATGGCAGTTGCTCTGTCCAACTGCCAAAAACTGTGTAGGGAGCAGGGAAGCTGGCCAGCATCATTGTTTCACCCCCTTGGCGTTCTGATTCTTTCCGGATTTTAGGGTCTAAAAGTGGTGCAATTTTTTTGCACCCTTTCAGACACTAAAATCTGGAAAAAATCATGCTGCCAGTGAGATCTGCAGCAGCCCAGCAATCACTCACCTCCCTGGCTCCAGCGCTGCAGTTAAGCCTCCATCCTCCGGGTGGCACTGCAACTCTAAAGTGAAATTGCCAGCTGTCGTCATGATGACAACCGGCAATCTCACCAGCAGGAAGCAGAGCCCCGGAGGAGAGGAAGAAGAATGCCAGCCGACGTGGGGATCCCCGGGAGGTATGTAGAAACGCTCCCGCTGCCGCATTGCTCTGCATTCAGCCTCCGGCGGCTACCCCAAACAGAGGTCGGGACCACCGCTCTTAGCTGCGGTTTTCCGCCCCCGACCCTAGCTCGGGATAACCGCCAAGGAGGTTAAATCCTTTTTAGGGAATATGTTTATAAAAAATAAAAGCCTTGCTCAGAATCCCCTATGAAGAGATGGACTAGCCCAAAAACTGTCACTTCTGTCAGATTTCTACTACCTACTGTAAGTGACAGCAACATAGGAGAAAAGTAATCTATAGCTAATTTTACTTTAAAAAACGTACTTCTTATTTGTATATGTTTGCACATATTTTACAGTTTTTCGCTATAGTGCCCCTTTAAATGTCCTAGCTCGCGATGAGGAGGCTGTATTCTGTGGTTTTCCTTTTTTGAATAAAACTGACTACTGATTGGCTCAGCAGTGACTGTCCTACTGGTATCTAGTGGTCCTTCCTCCCTCCCCTATACAGTTGTCTGGTATTTAGTGTCCTGAATCCCTCCCTTATTATACAGTCTAGTGCAGGGGTCTCAAACTCTCAGCCCGCGGGCCATTTGCGGCCCTCGATACAATATTTTGTGGCCCTCGCCAGCAAAAGCTTCCTTATAGTTCACTTCAGTGCTCCCAAGTAATCCGCCGCATCCCCGCCACTAAACGAGGGCTGCAGAGCCCCCAAATCGCCCAGGGGGCATTTCCTGGAAGAGGCAGAGCTTTCAGATTCAGCTCTGCCCCTCCTGACGTCAATCGTGGCGTATCGCCGCCTCTCCCCGCCCCTTTCTGTGAAGGAATAGTGAGAGGGGCGGGCAGAGGCGGCGATGCGCCGCGATTGTGAAATTCCTTATGCGGCCCAGCCTCATCCTGACTTTGCCTCTTGCGGCCCCCCAGGTAAATTGAGTTTGAGACCCCTGGTCTACTGGAACCCTCCTTCCCCTATACAGTTGCCTGGTGTCTAGTGGCCCTACTACCACCCCTATACAGTTCCTTGATGTCTAGTGCTCCCTCCCTCCCCTATACAGTTCCTTGGTATTTAGTGCCCCCTCCCTCTCCAATACGGCCTCCCTGGTGATCTAGGGCTTCACATCCAATATAGCTTCTCTGGTGGTCTAGAGTGGGCAAAACATAATACAAAGTGGGGAAACCACTAGCGGGCCAAATTTGATGGCTCTGTGGGCCTGATTAGGCCTGCGGGCTGGATTTTGACCTGTATGCCTTAGCCCTATACTGAGGAAACACAGGAAATATTTCATTGGTCAGATGAGAAGTTTCAATCTTGTGAAATCTACTGCTTTGCTTGCATCACATGCTGTATATACTCTCTTCCTTGCCACGGACTGCTACTTTTGTACACTTACATTACACCAGAGATCAGCTCATGGAGGCACACTGAACAACAACAACAAATAACATTTGTAAAGCTCTTTTCTCCCGTGGGACTCAAAGCGCATAAGCATGGCTCTGACCATCGTGGTACAGAGAAGAATTTTATAAGTCTGGAAATGCCAGGCTAAACAGGTGACTTTTCAGTCTGGATTTGAATAGCTCCAGGGATGGTGCTGTCTTTACTGGGTGTGGCAGGGAGTTCCAAAGAGTAGGGGCAGTATGACAGAAGGGTCTATCTCCAGATTTTTTTGAGGTGCACTCTGGGAGTGACCAAGTGACCAGGGCATAGCTACCACTTTCTGTAAAGCCCCTTCAAATGTCCTCTCTCTCCCTCCCTTTCCCATCAAGCAGCTATTGTTATGCGTCACTTTACATGACGATCATACATGGTAATAGATGTGAGTGTGGGATAGCCAACATGAACCAGGGTAGAAACAGGCAAGTAATAGTAAAACTTGCTCAAGTGTGATTCCCTGCACCCATTTCTACTACTCGATCATTATACCTGTTAAAGGGGATGCAGGCACCATAACTGTACTTGTTATAGGAAGGATAAAGACACAACTTCGGCTGCTACCTGCCACTGTGTTGATTTGTTTTTCTTTTTTGGGGGGTGGTGGGGAGATTTTGTTACTGAAGGTAGGAAGAAGAACATGATACTTGTTACATGAGGGAACAGACATGTTTGTAATATGTTATGGAGAGGGAAAGGACATATATACACTTTTTATGGTAGGTGAGAACACATGGCTAAACGTGTTATGGTAGAGGAAGGGCATGGATTGGCTATACATGTTGTGGTGGGGAATAGCATGACTATACGTGTTATGGTCAGAGGAAGGGCATGGCTATATGTGTTATGGTCAGAGGAAGAGCATGGCTATATGTGTTATGGTCAGAGGAAGAGCATGGCTATATGTGTTATAGTGGGGGAAGGTCATGGTTGGTTATACGTACTATGATGGGGGAAGGGCATGGCTATATGTGTTATGGTCAGAGGAAGAGCATGGCTATATGTGTTATAGTGGGGGAAGGTCATGGTTGGTTATACGTACTATGGTGGGGGAAGGGCATGGCTATACGTATTACGGTATTCACCTGCATGCCTGGGGGTAACAAACACCTAGCTGGACAAATACTGTATGTAACAAAGGGGTTGATTCACTAAGCTGCGTTGCTACAGCAGTGCAGCTTAAAGACAGCAGCAAGAGGTAATAATCTCTAGTGCACGCTGTGGAGCCATAGCGTGCACTGCTAAATTACGCTATGCTCCAATACTTTTCACGAGCGCTTCATTACACTTAAAGTGAACCAGAGACGAAGCACCTCATGTATTTTACAATATATATTAGTGGGGACATTAGAGAAAACACCTACCCTGCTCCCTGTTTCATTTTTAACTGATCAGATTTCTTCTAATCAGCCCTGATAAAATCCCAGACTGAGCATTCAGTCTGGCTTTGTTATAATGACTCAGCTATGATTCCTGAGCAGAGCCACAAGGGGGCAGGCTTGGGGCTTGAAAAGGCACCAGAGAACACAGACTCAGCTATAATAATTCCTGAGCAAAGCCAGACTGAATGCTCAGTTGAGGATTTCATCATGGCTGATAAGCAGGGTAGGTGTTTTCTCTAATGTCCCCCTTGATATATATATGGTAAAATACATGAGGTTGCTTCGTCTCTGGTTCTCTTTAACGAGTGCTCCACTGAACCCTCACCGGAGGGTCCAGTGGCTTCAAAGGACGAGTTTCCTGCACTTTGATTGGCCCAATAGGCTGACTGCCAAGTGACAGGCAGCGTACTGTGCCAATCAAAGTGCAGTAATATCATCCTTTGAAGCCACTGGATCTGCTGGGGCTCTGGGCGGGTTCAGTGGAGTGCTCGTTAAGTTTAATAAAGTGTTAATTAAACTATTGGAGCATAGCGTAATTTAGCAGCGCATGCTACGGCTGCATAGCATGCGCTGGAGATTATTGCCTCACCCTGCTGTAGCAGCGCAGCTTAGTGAATCAATTCCAAAGTGATGAAATGTCAAAGTACAATCTAGCCAATTTCATTTTTAGAAGCCTAATACATAAGTATGAACTGTCAGCTTATCTCAGTAGCAACGTACAAAAGTACGACAGTTGCCAGTACCACATTCCTCTGAGAGTAACAATAGTAACTAGGGGTGCATCCTAATCCGGGCACCTGCTACACAGAAACCCAACCACAAAAGACTGGAGCCCAATCAGTTAAAATGATAAGACTGTCTGACTGTCATCTCTTGTCTGTTGTCAGCTTAACCCTGACAGGTTTCTCTCATTTACTTTCTAAGTAAAAATAAGAAGAGGAGTGTCTCTTATCTTTCTCACTCTCTACAATCTGCTTCTAATTTCAGAGAAATGGCTGTTGTAGGAGTCTGCCAACAATAGGGCTTGTGACAAAATCTGTCATGTGCGTTCAAAGGAACTTCTATAATAGCAGGTTTATTTTAAGGTTTTAAACACAACTCTAGACAATCTTAATTTTCAGTGGGTGAGGGACGGCTTAGACTTTCAGTCAGGATGCTGCCTGTGTGATGTGTGGTCTCCCTACTTATTATCACACAGTGTAAGGATGTTGGGGGTGTTGTTGCTAGCAGTAACTGCATCTTAAAGTGCTTTACACAATAAAACCGGTTGAAACTAAAATAAAGAGGAATAGATGGATGCTCTCAACATGTGGTACCCGTAGCCCAGGAGGTACTTCATAGGGGTCCAGGAGGTGCTTGGGCTTGATATATTTAATTTAACAAATTGTAGACTTTCAGAAAATGTTACTATATAAACAACATCAAAATAGTATTTTAGTTATTTAAAAGCGATGATAAATACTTAGAAACAGTTAATACATGATTACCATGTATTACTATTAAATATACTGTATATCAAAGGGTATTTGAGATAATCTTTACCATACAGGGGGTTCTTGGCCAGCACAGGCTTTCAAAGGGGGTCCATGCCCATGAAGTGTTGAGAAACATGGTGGAAAACATCTGATAAAATATGAGTTACAGCTTTGACATATTCCTCTCTCTGGATAAGTGTGAAGAAACGCGGAAAAACCGCCGCATGGACGCAAGATGAGGCGGCTGTTTCCGCGGCTGGCATAGCGGAACGCGGAGAAACCGCCACGTCTGACGCGGCGGTTTGTACGCATAGGCCTGCTTCTATCAGTAAGGTGGGATGCGGAGGAAACGCCGCTCGCTCAGACAGCGCGGCGGCGGATTCCGCATCCCATACAGCTACAACATTACAACACATGACTGGTGTGGCTGGGACTGATAGTCCACACTGGTTTAGGAGGACGCGTGCGCGCGCAGAGAGGCAGGGCCTTTATGGCAGTCAGAGAAGGGTCAGCTGACTAGGCCGGTCAGCTGACAATTGCAGCAACTTTCATTGGTCCAGCACTTAAGGGAGGTGCTGGAGAGCACCAGTGTATATATACTGGGTGCTGGTCATTTCTCAGGTGTCTGCACTCAGGCCTTGTCTGTATCTGTGTTCTAGCATAGTTTCCAAAGGTGTTGACGATCACGGACCTCACACCTTAGCGTTAGGAATATTGAACTGTATTATTTGTTATGACCTTCTGCCTGCCTGACTATTCCTCTGAACTCTGATTCTGTACCTTGCTATCTCTGATATCCTGTTGCCAAACTCTGCTCGTTCCTGGACTCTGTATTTGCATCCTGATTCTGTACCTTGCTATTCTGATACTCCGTTGCCAACCCCTGCCTGTTCATTGGATTCCGTATCTGTCTCCTGAATCTGTACCTTATCTGTCTGTGTGTTAACAACCTGGCTTGCCGACCTCGAGAACTGACCTTACTGTTAGAGGCAGTTAAGTACGTATAATTGGGTATTGTCCTTTTTAGAGTGAAGGATCAAAAACACAAAGTCCTCTTAAGGGCAATCCACCTTGCCCACAAGACCTCAATATTTTTATAGAAAAGGACTTAAAGGAATACTATCGATGTATGCATTTATTTGTAAATGCTGTATGTTGTAGCACACATTAGGACAAGTACTAGGAGCAATCTGATTCCTCACACAGCTGTTCCTCTCAGCTGTAAAATCCTCGGTCAGTTTTGGTGTCAGTGTTGGATACAAAATGTATCTAATACTGACGGCTCCCAGAGGGCTAGACCATGTCTGCACAGGGGAGTTGCTATCAACTCCTCAGTTTATAGTTTAATTATCACCTTGCTGAAAGAATCTTATTGATATGGTGGTAAGGGGTTAAAGATTCTAGCAATGTGTGTTTATTATCTGTGCTTCTCTTGACTGATAAAGATACTAATAATGCTAATTGTAGACAGTGGTCTGCCTCTCTCAGCAGCTTGTAAAGTGGATGCAGCCTGGAGTGAATGCCTCAAGCAGGCAGCCAGTCTGAGTGTAAACACAGACTAGTGTTATAGCTTGTTATATTCCAGCAATATTCCAGCTCATTTAGTTACCTGTTACCACCTCAGATCAGCCTGTTTCTCCTCATGTCTCCTGCATGCTGTGAGTGACACAGTGACATATATTTGTGAGCTGTGTGACAGAGTAACCAAGCAGCTCAGGGTGACCCAAACTACTATGAGCTGTGTGAGAAATGCATTTTTAAGCAGGGATAGCGAGAGAGAGACCTGTGTGAATAAATAAAGTGCCCCTAGCACTAGTGGTAATGTGTACACTAATATAGAGTATTAAAAAAAAAGTCATTTCAATCGATAGTATTCCTTTAAGTTCAAAAAAATGAGGAAGTACAGTGCAATTTTGGCAAAATCTTATAGAAAAATTTTATTGGTACAAAATATCAAAAATTCGTTAAAAAGCTTCTTCAATTCCACATAATAAGTCTTCATGTAATCAATTATATACCATAAGACATGAATAATTGAAGCTGATTGGTAGGTATTATATTCTGGCTTGATGCAACTCTGAATAGGTATTGTATTTTACAGGCAACGACACGTTCGTTTCGGGCTCTTTATATCGTATGTATGCTCTTTATATCGTATGTATGTAGGCCGTAATACAAATTTCTAAAAAGCAAGCAATAAAAGAAAGCATTAAAAATCAGAATTCCAAGTGGTAAGCTCAAGAGGAGCAAAGACAAAGAGAAGAAGCCCCACCATTGTGGTTTCTGGTTTGTAATACACCTGGTTCAAAGCATTGTTGTGAACCTGCATACCAATAAAGAAAGAATTAAGATGTAGACACCAGACCTTAAGGTGGTTACAAGGAAAGTTTATACCAGAGAAAAAGAGGGAGACCAGAGAGAAACTATAGTTCTTCCATAGTAGTACAAACCCATAACCAAAGTAGGCCTGCATCATGGACTAGTAAATATCAGTCCACGCATCACTGCATATGCCTAAAAATCACTGGAGCCATAAGAAATTTGAACGAAAGAAAGAGAGACACCTGAATTTATTGAAATGTCAAATATCAACTGTTGCAGTCTAATGAAAATACGATTTAGTAAAGATATCGTTTCAAGTGCAACATTTTAAGCACAATATAGAATACACGAGCACAAACCTGTATGGCACAGTCAATCAGCACAAAGGCCAGAAAAATACAAAAAATAGCACAGGCATCCAGGCCTACCAGATGCACATGGGAATGAGCATGAGAATGTGAGTACGCTGGCACGCATGGTAAGAGCATAGAGGGGTCCCGATTGGCCAATAGCCTGCGCAGGCGTACGGAGCCCTTTAGGACGCCAAGTAAGGATATTTAAACAGCGGTAAACGCCATTGAGGTTAGGCCTTCCATCCTAGCAGCGTTCTCTCCCCTTCATGCCTTGGAAGAGTAAGTATGGCTCTCATTCTTTGGTCTATTTAACCTATGGAGAAACATTTTCTTGTCATAGTACCTTATGGGGGATCCCCTTATGTGAGTGTATAATTTGAACATTATGATATACGGAGGGGTATGTGCTCTGGCTCTGGCTCTATGGGGCGTGGGCTGTTGTATTTTTAGAGTCCTTTTCGGCACCATGTGTTGGGGTACCATTGCCTTATATCCAGTGTATACATATATATACTTTTTCTGTATTTCCACAGATTCCCATGTGCATCTGGTAGGCCTGGATGCCTGTGCTATTTTTTGTATTTTTTGTATTTTTTTTTTGTGCTGATTGACTGTGCCATACAGGTTTGTGCTCGTGTATTCTATATTGTGCTTAAAATGTTGCACTTGAAACGATATCTTTACTAAATCGTATTTTCATTAGACTGAAACAGTTGATATTTGACATTTCAATAAATTCAGGTGTCTCTCTTTCTTTTGTTCAAATTTCTCATGGCTCCAGTGATTTTTAGGCATATGCAGTGATGCGTGGACTGATATTTACTAGTCCATGATGCAGGCCTACTTTGGTTATGGGTTTGTACTACTATGGAAGAACTATAGTTTCTCTCTGGTCTCCCTCTTTTTCTCTGGTATAAACTTTCCTTGTAACCACCTTAAGGTCTGGTGTCTACATCTTAATTCTTTCTTTATTGGTATGCAGGTTCACAACAATGCTTTGAACCAGGTGTGTTACAAACCAGAAACCACAATGGTGGGGCTTCTTCTCTTTGTCTTTGCTCCTCTTGAACTTACCACTTGGAATTCTGATTTTTAATGCTTTCTTTTATTGCTTGCTTTTTAGAAATTTGTATTACGGCCTGATGAAGGGCATACATACGATATAAAGAGCCCGAAACGAACATGTGTCGTTGCCTGTAAAATACAATACCTATTCAGAGTTGCATCAAGCCAGAATATAATACCTACCAATCAGCTTCAATTATTCATGTCTTATGGTATATAATTGATTACATGAAGACTTATTATGTGGAATTGAAGAAGCTTTTTAACGAATTTTTGATATGTTGTACCAATAAAATATTTCTATAAGATTTTGCCAAAATTGCACTGTACTTCCTCATTTTTTTGAACTTAAGTCCTTTTCTATAAAATTGTTAGAGGCAGTTCCCAGACCTGTTAGTGACACCCTCTCACTGGTGTCACTCACAGTCTGTCCTTCCTACTCTCAGCCTAGCTCCTCCCCCGAGAGAGTCTAGGCCAACGGAAAGAACATACTTCTGTGCAATACTCAAAGTATTACTGTTGCACCTAACACTCACTTGTTATCTCAGGTGTCCAGAGGTTAGTAGATATACAGTATCTGATTATCGATGATACTGCAGATCATCAATAATCGGGTATATTCTGTATTCTCGGTGATACTGCAGTTCACCGGTAATCAGACCCTCTCTGTGTTACACCGATCGTTACAATAAGTAGTCAATACTCTTGCCCTGCAGCTCTGTGCTTCATACAGGAATGCTATCTACATGGGGGTTGTACGTTCTCTACATACTCTTATAGATTACTTCCAGGCACTTTGATTTCCAGTTACACTAGTAAGATAACTGACTTCCTCCCGAGTTGGCTATAGAATATGGTGTGGATCAGAGGTGTAGCTAAGGAGCTTAAAGAGGAACTTCAGTGAAAATAATGTAATAAAAAAAGTGCTTCATTTTAACAATAATTTTGTATAAATGATTTAGTCAGTGTTTGCTCTTTGTAAAATCTTTCCTCTCCCCGATTTACATTCTGACATTTATTACATGGTGACATTTTTACTGTGGGCAAGTGATGTAGCTGCTGCTAGCTGTTTTGGCAGTTAGAGACAGCTGTAAACAGCTATTTCCCACAATGTAACAAGGTTCACAGACAGGAAACTGCCAACAGTACCTCGGTCCTCAGAGCTTCTTGTGGGAGGGGTTTCACCACAATATCAGTCATACAGCACCCCGTGATGGTCTGTTTGTGAAAAGCAATAGATTTCTCATGTAAAAGGGGGTATCAGCTACTGATTGGGATAAAGTTAAATTCTTGGTTGGAGTTTCTCTTTAAGGCCTCTAGGAAAGTATTACTTTGGGCCACCCAAGCATTTTATACATAACAATTGATATGGCACAACAAAAACATCCAAAGTATGAGAGGTGTAAGAAGAGGAAGGCAACAGTTTGTTAATGTTTTCCACTATTCAAAGCACTTATAAAAGTAGTCGTTACCGGTATAGCACCATCGAAGAGCTAATACTGGGGTTGAGGGAGGGCCCCTAGTGGGCCTCTCTGGTCCAAGGGTTCCAGTGCAGTCATAACCTCTGCATATCCTATTGCTACGCCACTGGTGGGGACATGAGATTGTGAGGGATGCTTGCACCTGTCTCATCATTTCCATGGCACCCTCTAGTCCAATCATAGATTCATCAGATCCAGCCATAACTATTTAATCTCTGTGTGTAACTTTTAGATCAGGTGCCAGACAAGTTGAAGATATGCAGTAGCAATGTTTTCATATGATTTTACTTATAAAATGATTAAGCAATTTTAACTGGTCCTCTATTTATTTATTTATGGGTTTATAGTGACAGGTCTGCTTCAAAGATGACAGTTGTCCAATCTGGATGGTTTTGGCTGGGCCAGGTGATGAGCTAATGTGCATGAGAGCAGCGCATAACTGCTGTCAAAGAGGAGAGTTATCTAGTGTCACGGACGGTTGCGGGGCCGCAGGCGCGTCCTTTAACCGCCCGTGAAGAAAAGCGATCACACTCGATTCTCTGCATCGATTGCGCTTCAAATCGATACAATCTGGGTTGAGTGTGTAGGGGCAGCTGAAGTCTTTTTTTTCAGCAGAGAGATAGCACCAGCCCAACTGCTGGATGGCTCTTTTGATATGCTAATGAGCCTGGGCCCAGAGAGTCCCTGGCTTCAAGCTGTGCTGATGGCCCATCCATCAGGTATAGACCATGACAGAAGCAATCTAGTTGGGAGAAAAGCCAGACCCTCCGGCTCCCTCCCAGCAGGGGAGCTGACACCTAGCTAGCTGCCCCAAACTTCAAAGAGCCTTTGCCTGGGAATGACCTGCTATCAATCCCAAATGTAGATCATATTCCATAAACGGCTATATGTATCATATTTTCTGTGTTGCCAGGCTGGCAGACCCTCCAAACTAACAGAGCATGTAGGGCCCGGTCTGGCGTTGGTTCTGAGAACATTTCAGAACCTTCTGAGGTAAAGACTGCCCGTTAGGCAGTTCAACAGTGCCCTAATGATACCACAGGGGTCCCACCCCTCATGTTTGGTATCAGGCTGCTGGGTACATCGAGGCAGACCTGAAAATATTAGTAAATCTGCCCTGACCTGTACGGTTCTGTGAGATAGAGCCCATATATGGTTAAGGCATGATTTCTGGTCCCCCAGGACAAGGGGAGGACTCATCTCATGTTCTAAGGGGGTGTGTGGGCCCGCCCTCACTCCCTCCTACTGAATCAGGGGCATAAGAATGGCAGAGGAGCCAAACTCAGTGTCCTCCACCCTGAAAACATCTTGAACTCATCGGTGCCAGCTTGAGGATATACTGGCATCCACCTGGTCTGAACTCTGAACTTTGATTGAAACCCAGAACTCTGAACTTTGATTGAAACCCAGAACTCTGATTTTTCCCACAAAAAGGACATCTTTCCAGGAACTAAGTATTTTTCTCCCTTCTTTTATTTTTTATACTGGCTATAACTGTTTTAATAATTGTTGATTTTAATAATCGTCTGTATATATTAATTATTTATATTGCGTGAATAAACGACTTTCTCCAAGTCATTCAGTGTCCGCTACCCTGCTTATCAGCACACACAGAGCTTATCCCGGGTCTCTGAAGATACGCTACTGTTTGTTTGTTGTTGGCTAGACAGAATACCGTGTGTTTAACCGTTTTATTCGCAGGACTAGTCAGTCAGTAAATCGGGTCCACTGGCCCATACCAGTGGTGGTGGCAGATACCGTGGAATCGTGTGTACGTTGTAATTACCCGTGTCTCACAGGCTCCCTTCTGGGTTGTCTGCGGCTAATTCTTAACGGTTCCTGCGCATTGACTGCGACCAGAGTTCGCACGATCTGTGCGCTGGCACCGTTTAGAAGGCTAAGTGCGGTCAGCCACTAGGGCTCCTGTGACATCTAGCATTCTAGAAAATCATGCCAGTTCACTGTATATCTTCCCCAAGACAAACCGCTCCAGCAACGTCAGCTGAGCACTGAGCTGAGCATTCATGTTAATGTGCAAGTCTGGATGCAGAGGGCCCTGAGCGTGGTTGGTTCGTGCCTTCAGACTGAATTAATCAGCCGCCGGATGCCATGGCTCTCAGTCTAGGAACTACCAGCCCTGTTCAGTTGCTTTATATTACATTATATAATATTAGACCTGCATAAACTGTGCGGTGCTAGTGGTAATCAGGATATTATTTTCATACGTTCCTCACTGACATTGACCAGCCTCCTCTCCCCTCTCCATTCTCAACAGTGTGGGATTATGTGGACACACAGGCTTGCTTTGTTCACTCAGGAAAACAGTGCCCAGTCAGCATGTCCTGACTGGTGCCAAATCCCTCTGACACCACACAAACACAAAGCAGTGCAGCTGAAAGATTGAGCTAAGGGACACAGGAAAATAAAGAGGTCATGGGCATTGAGTTTTACATCACCAGATAATGGAGGACAAGCTAAAACCTACAAATCCCAGAATGCAAATGGACTCTTTCCAAACCCTGGCTCCCTCTACTGGTTACTATGGAAACAAAAAGTGAACAAAATATTAAACACCTTCGTTGAGGAAGACTAGGTCTACCACATGAATTCAGGAAGAGAGGACCAAATAACTAAGTTTATTTCCACCACTACACTAATTAATGGTTGATATACAGGCACTTTTGCCTACGTTCACAAACTAGAATCTAAAGATGGTTATCAGAGATTCAACTAATCCAAGCAGATGCTAATAGGCCAATACATTAGAGCAAATCTGAACAGAAAACAAACTTAGAAATAATTGTATGTGTGGTACTGATGGTAAATAGAACTCTTCTGGAGTCTCATAATCTTATTTTCAGTTTAACGGCTGTAATTCTAAGTGTGTACTTCAAACAACAGCTTTGTCTGGGTGATTTAAAATTTTCTTCAGTCAGTTCCCACACAGAAAACTAGTGAGCTTCTGAATGTTTCAGCACTATCCAGTAATCAGGAGTGTTTGTTCGGCCAGATACAAGTGTTTTGGATTCTATTTACTTTACAGGAGACCTGCCTCTGAAATTGATGGCTAGTCTAACTGCCTGATCTGCATAGATAAAGCACTGGTTTATAAAACTTTGCAATGAAAAATGATCAATAAAAAAGGGAACACGGACAAGTCCTTAGTAGTCCTGGTAATATATGTATGTTTATCTCATCATGTCACATGCCTAATATTGTGTAGGTCTCAATTGTACCACCAGAATAGCTCTCACCCATCAAGACATAAAGTCCACAAGACTTCTGAAGGGGTCTTGTGGTATTTAGCAGAAGATATTTTAAATCTTTAAATTGTGAGATGTAAACTCTTCAGATCGCACTTACTGTACTTTTGTAGCATATTCCTCTTATGTTCTGGGGTATTTGAAGGCCAAGGAAAACATAATTCATCACATCAGGGCACCTCCTTCTATTATTCAGTGCTATATGGGTATCTGCCCTCTTTAGGCACTTTTATAAGTAGATGGGGTCAGCATGGACGCTGTGAATGGTCTGCAGCAGGGGCGCTTCTGAGCATAAGCAGTACAGCTCTGTGCCTAGAGCGTCAGAAAGGTCAAAGGGCGATCTGTTTTGAATCTTTAACCCTCTTATGGCATGGCCTCTTTAAGCCAGGAGAGCTCCATCGGCTGGGGCTCACGCTGGCTGCATGCTTCTACAGGCTGCGTGCATACACTTCCCCTCTCACGCTGATGGATTTGTTACCCTTGCCGCCGGCCAATCAGTGAAGAGGGTGTGAAGAGCCTCCAGGATCGTTAGGCTCCGCCCTCTGCATGTTTTGTCGGAGGAGTGGAGAGCGGGAAGGATGCTTCATGCTTGTAAGGGAGGGAAGGGAGAGAGGAGCAGGTGCTCTGCAGGCATCGTTCAGCCTGGCTCCCGTGACTATAAAGTGGAGCGTACTTCTAAACAGTGGACCTGCATGGAGGGCCCTTTGATCTGCAGATCATGCTGCTAACAGTAAGTGCCAATCGCCAGTCACGGGCGAAGCCACACCCCCTACCACGAAGTCCCGCCCCCGTCCATCATAGGCTCCGCCTCCCCACCCGGTAAATGTACTGCTCACACCCGGTAAAAGCCTGCCACAGCAATAGTGTGTGGCAGCCCAGCAATATTGTGTGGTGCCTCTCTAAAAACTGTAGCTCCCTGTAACCTTCCACCCTCACACCTGACAGCACCCTGTGATCTCTCCCCCTTCCCTAGCAGCACCCAGTAACCTCTCCTTCCACCCCCTAATAGTACCCTGTGAACCCCCCCCACACACACACACACATAGCAGTACCATGTGACCTCTCCCCCCACTCCCAGGCTGTACCCTTTGACCTCCTCCCTTTACTCAGCAGCACCCAGTGATTTCTACCCCCTTAGCAGCAGTCAGTGACCTCCCACCACCCCCAGCAGCGCCCAGTGACCTCTCCCCCCTACCCCCCAGCAGCACCTAGTGACCTCTCCGCCCAGCAGCACCCAAGTGTCCTCCTCTACCTCTTGGCAGCACCCGGTGACCTCTTCCTACCCCCCAGCAGTATCCAATGACCTTCCCCTCCCAGCAGCACCCAGTGACCTACATCCACTCCTCTGCATCACCCAGTGACCCCTCCCTCTAGCAGCACCCAGTGACCTCTTCCTACCCCAAACAGTATCCTGTGACCTCTGCGTACAACCCCCCCCCCCTCCCCAAACACCCAGTGACATTTCCCCACACCTTGGGAGCACCATGTAACCCTTTCCTACTCTTACAGCAAACGCAGTGACCACCTCCCACCCCCACCCCCATATCTGCCTTACCCGTACTCTTCCCCCAGCAGCAGCCACAATGAACTCTCACACCTCTCAGCAGCACCCACAGGTGAACTTTCTCACCTTGACGCCTCCCACAGGGGTCAGGATATCTGCGTTTGATCTGTGGGGGACAGAATATCTGCATTTGATCTTTGGGGACATGGAATCTGCATTTGATCTGTGGGGGACTGGATATCTGCATTTGATATATGGGGGACAGGATATCTGCATTTGATCTGTGGGGGGCAGGATATCTGCATTTGATATATGGGGGACAGGATATCTGCATTTGATCTGTGGGGGACAGGATATCTGCATTTGATCTGTGGGGGACAGGATATCTGCATTTGATCTGTGGGGGACAGGATATCTGCATTTGATCTGGGGGGGGGGCAGGATATCTGCATTTGATCTGGGGGGACATGGTAACTGCATTTGATCTTTGGGGGACATGGTATCTGCATTTGATCTTTGGGGGACATGGTATCTGCATTTGATCTTTGGGGGGCAGGATATCGGCATTTGATCTTTGGGGGGCAGGATATCTGCATTTGATCTGTAGGGGGCAGGATATCTGCATTTGATCTTTGGGGGGCAGGATATCTGCATTTGATCTGGGGGGGGGGGGGGGGCAGGATATCTGCATTTGATCTGTGGGGGACAGGATATCTGCATTTGATCTGGGGGGGGGGGGGCAGGATATCTGCATTTGATCTGGGGGGGGGGCAGGATATCTGCATTTGATCTGTGGGGGACAGGATATCTAATATCCAAACATGTTTCAAGGTGGCCATGTTATCTGCTGATTGCAATTTTTATTTAATGGCATTATTTTCATGGCATTATAGCATGGCATTTTATCAAATGGGATGTAACACGTTATTCCACTGCGCTCAAACGTGATGTAACCACAATGATACGTCGGGTCGTCCACCAGAAGCTGCTCCAATATACTCTGGGACCAAAGTATTGTGCTAGTAAAAGATAGAACAAGAAAAGAGAAGGAGCGCTCTCTGGTGCATTAACCTTTTTAATCTTTCTCTCTTTCGCAAGGTAAAAAATAAAACGTACACAATTCAAATATCAATAAAACTTGTCACACAAGGTGTATATCACCATGTCCTGGAGGTGGTGTCCCCTGCTTGTTCGCCTCCACTCTATGGCCAGTAGCAGCGGGAATCATATCTGACGAAGGCGTAGAGCGCCGAAACGCGTCATGACGTACTAGGCGCAGGGCAGCTGCCGACACTTCCCGTGTTCCTGGCCCCGCTGGCGCTACCGGACCTCCGGATTCCCGCTGCTACTGGCCATAGAGTGGAGGCGAACAAGCAGGCGACACCACCTCCAGGACATGGTGATATACACCTTGTGTGACAAGTTTTATTGATATTTGAATTGTGTACGTTTTATTTTTTACCTTGCGAAAGAGAGAAAGATTAAAAAGGTTAATGCACCAGAGAGCGCTCCTTCTCTTTTCTCGTTCTATCAAATGGGATGTGTTGTAGTTGATATAATGCAATAAACGTAATTGCATATTCTATACTGTTTGATACTGGCCCATTTAAAAATGGCAGGAAGCACATTTGATGGCCCCAGTTCAAATAAAATGTACATAGAAAGTAAACATTAATATTGTAGCATTTCAATGTCATGATATAACCACTTCAGTCCTATCCTAACAGGCGGTAACATATTTGCATATGCCATAATGCTTGTGAAAAAGTATTCTGAAATGAATACCGTTTTACTTGATAATCTGATCCTGAAATGTAAAGGACATGATACCTTAAGTTGTTCTGAGGGGACATGATGTTGGGACTTGTAGTGAGGGTGCTGTTTTTAAGGTGCATAGCTTCAGCATGTGCTGTATGGCAAACCTAGGCAGTTGCCCAGGGCCTGGAGAGAGTCTAGGGGCCTGGCGATTGCTAACCCCCACCAAATCTCCCTAAATAAGCTAGGTGACCATCAGTGAAGGGCAAAATGTGTTATCTTGCCTAGGGCCCCATTTCATAGTTATGCTTTATATCCTCTATTAGTCGACCTAAGCCCTTTTCAAAACGTCTCTAGGTCTGTCACCGCGGCATGTCAGCACGCATGCGCCCACCCGGCCCTCTTGCTTGTCCTCGTCCTGTCCCAACGGCTGTCAGTGTGGCACATGGGCGGTAGCGCAAAAGCACTGACATAGGGACATGGGACGCAGAGACACTTGCCAATTATTATATAGGATAATATGTGTTTATTTATTTTTTATAGTGGGGGGGGGGGGGGGGCGCACCACAGGATTTCTTGCCTGGAGTGACAAAAAGGCTAAAAGCGCCCCTGGTCTGCAGCTACACATCCCTACATGCAGCAAGCTGCAGTGCACTGTGTTTTGATAACCTTTCTCTCATTGTGAGCAAAACATAGTTTTGGCAATTTGTGCTACAGCACCTCTTCTGTGGGATTTGATCAGGCAGGATAGCTGGTGTTCCCCAAACACTTCAGTGAGGCTAGGGTGCCCTTGATCCTGTCACTGGTTTACTTGTTCTCCTTGGGTGTACCACTTTTGGTAGATACTAACCACTGCAGAGAACTAGAATACCCCATAAGACCTGCTATCACAATTACCAGTATGCCTTTGAGTTTCTGCTGGTGGCAGCATTTCTGGACTTTGCATGAACTTATGTTACCCACCAGCAAATGAACATATACTGTATATGATGATGATAATGTTATCCATTCAGTCGTATCTGATTCTTGGTGATTCTATGGGTTAGCTCTCCCCATGCTGTTTGATCTTGTACCATTTCTGCCAGTTGCCTTAAGCTCAATCCTGTGTCAGTTTTGATGGTGTCAAGCAAACGTGTTCTCTGGCGGCCTTGTCACCTTTTGCCACTGGTCAGTCCTAGCATTAGGGGCTTGATTCAGTTTTGCATGCACCGCTTAGCGTGCAAAATCAGCCGCTTCACGTGCAAAGTATGCTTTTTACGCTACTTAGCGCGCAAAGCGGTGCGTGCAAAACTTTACGCGCGCTGCACAAAACTGTACGTGTGCAAACTCTTACGCGCATATTACTATGTTCAGAGCCAGTTTGCACGTGCTAAGTGGCTTTTCACTGGCGTGCTAACACTTAGCACGCTTTTGTGCATCAAGCCCTAGGTCTTTCTCTAAGGAATTTGATTGCATCACGTTGCCGAAATATTTCTGGTTTTGACCCTTGCATGTCTGACTAATCGTCTGCCTTTTGTTTATGTTTACCCCCTTATGTACATATATTGCAAGAATTGTGCAGCGGCTTATTGCCTTGTATATTTCTGCTGTAGATAGTTAGTTAGTTAGGGTTGGTCTCCTGGGATCTGTGGTGCACTGTGTGTTTTTTGATTGTGTAGTTGTATGCATATTGTCCTATATATAATATATTGCATTTTTTTGTACAAATAAAACAAAACAAAACAAAAAACAAAAACAAATTTATTCACTTTGGTTTTGACCTCAGTATTTTCTGCAGAATGCTCTCTTGGTTCTGTTTAGTCACGTTAATGATCTGCATGCACAGAGCGTTCATCTGCCTTTTGGAGATACTCTGACACAATAATTTACTCATTACAACTTGAACCGTCTCAAAGTCTTTAAGATTCTTACATTTCCCTTTTTCCTGCTTCCATGCATTGCTTTCAAAAACTCACTGCTTGCTTGCTGCCTAAAACATTTGTCTGTTTGGCTGGTGCCATGCTGACAGGTAATTAATGTTATTCACTTCCCCTGCCATAACCATGATTTATGGTGTGGTGGCTAGTACTTTTGTAGTGCTAGAGGCCTGCATTCAATTCCTGTATCATGTGCAGTAGAGCTTGTATGTTCTCCCTGTGTTTGCATGGGATTTCTATTATCACATGTTCTTACAGAAGAAAAGTGCTTAGATTCATTGCATTATCATTTCATTCCCCCAATGTACAGGCCTGACCTTTCGTAAAGCAAACCTAAAATGAGGAAATTGACTTCTGTTTTGATGCTTACCTAAGCGGAGGTAAGCCTCTGGATACTATAGAGCCCTCCTGTTTCTCCATGCTGGCTGTTGTTCCTGCGCTGTATCCAATTAAACTTTCTCAATCTGCAACCGATTCAGTAGTGTTTGGGCAGCCTTCGGAAGTACTAGGGGACAAAACTACTTCCAAGGTTGCCTGAAGACTGCTGATGCTCTATTCAACCTAGCAGGTCAAAGAAGTTTAAGAATCTATTGGGCTTGATTCACAAAGCGGTGCTAACTGTTAGCACGCCTGTGAAAACCCCCTTAGCACGTCTAAACAAGCTTTTCGCGTATAAAACTTTACGCGCGCAAAACTTTATGCGCGTAAAGTTTTAAGCGCGTACTGCACAGAGCGCAGGGCGCACCGTGCGAAGTGCCCATTAAAGCCTATGGGACTTAGCGCGCGTAAAACTTTGCGCGTGTAAAACTTTACGCGCGCAAAGTTAGCGCGCGATATGATTGAGAAATCCGGTGCTAACCTACTTACTTTTTTTCATTTGTCCATTCTACTAAAGTTGTACAGAAAGTCTGTATCAATAATATAGTGTTATGTTGCAGCATGATACTCCAGAAAAATATGGTATATTACATTACTGGAGCTTTTACATTTATAGTTTGTATCCCCCAACCACCACAGATTAGCCCCCTCAGCAGAGTTGCCATCAAACCTGTCCAGTGTAACAAACAGGCAATCCAAAAGTTAAAAGTCACTATTACTTTTCTTTTTGATAAATGATCATTCCCAAATGTATCTGACTTTTATTTGGTACATTGCCATACAAAAGAAGTTGCAGAGCATGCTGGGTTGTCCCTTTTTGCTTCTCTACTTGACCCTCAGACTTAACCAATGCAGCCTGATTGGCTAAAGCCTCTTTCCCTCCTGTTTTCCCCTCCCACACCTCTGTTCCTCTCTAATTGGCCAATATGTCTCATGCCGAGACAATGCACTTTCTATTGCAGAGCTAGGTTGGAGTGCCTGAAGACTGGGAGGAGGGCGGGCAATGCATACATAATCAGGCAGAGGGGAGTAAGGAAGGAAATGACATCAGGATTGGCTTCAAGATAGACACAGTTAAAATGGAGAATGCTAAGAAGGATTTTCTCTTTTTTTACTGTAGAAAAATCACTAAAATAAAAACGTGGACAGAACAATACATATGTTATGTAAGTAGAGCAAGTATTTATCTACTTATATATGTGGGGATTTTTTTTCTGAGATAGTATGGCTGACAGCTCCTCTATAAGGGACAAAGCTAGAATGCTGAGCTACATTCCCCCATTACACACACATACTTAGGGTGCTTATACATAGTACAATAAAAACACTCTATTTTCCCATTTATTCAACCAAAAGGATCGAATCAAATGAAAGATGAAAATAAACTTTTTTTTTTTTGAGCAAAAAAAAATAAACGATTATCCAGTTTTTCAATAAATATCCGATCAGACATCTTGGAAAAATCTTTATATTCAGAATAATCAAACAAAATTATCTAATCACAAAAAAATATGAAACAAATGTACCATAAGAAAGATGAGTACATAACATGTAGAGATGATCAATAAGATGCAAATAATTTTAGCTTGCATTCTAATGTTTTGCAAGACATACGCAGCTTGGAATTGGGCCAATCAGGTGCACGTCTTGACAATTCTGATTGGCCCAATCCCAAACTGCATACAATTTGCATCTCATTTGTATGGCAGCCGGAATTAATAGCATCTCACTTCCCCCCTCTAGTGACAGAGCGGACAAATACTCACTGGTTGTGCTCCCAGACATCTGGATGATACATTTTGAATCTTTTCCAATTTCACGCGAGTTGAATGGCCGCACTCTGACTGCGACCTTCACTGACGCTCCCGCCATTTCCTAGAAAGGAGAACACAAGATAAACGTTTGCAATGTGTGAGCTTACACAGTCCAGGGTAAAAAAAACTTCCATCAATACATTTTTTTATTGAGCATTTTGCATTTAAAGACAATGTAAAGTGATGATGAACAATACAATTAAATACAGTACATCAAAAGAAAAAAATGTGTATAACACAATCTAGAAAATAATAACAACCAGCATCACTGAAAGACAAGGTAGCATTAAAAAATCAAATAAAAGATAACATTAGATGATGATGATGATGCATGATCATAAGGAAAAGATAAAGAAAAGATAACAATGGATAGAGAAGTATATCAGTGAAAGAGAAACACCAATATAATATCCTTTGCGAACAATGAAGAGTTATTGCAATCATGAAGATTTGGTTAATATGCAATATGTCTCGCATGCACCCATTACACTAGGCTTCTAGGGCTGAATGCATGGTGTGCATGGTGACTCAAAGCCGACTAACAGGCGGGCATACCTCCCAACGTTTTAAGATAAGAAAGAGGGACACTTAAGCCACGCCTCTGCCACACCCCTAATCACACACCCCGCACACCCCTAGGCACGCATACCATAAAAATGTAATTATAAAACAAATATGTTGTTTTATAATTCAAACCACACTGGTCCTTAATATCCTTGTTCATTTTCCTTCATATGTACATTTTGATATAAGAAATATATCAATTTAAAGGGAACCAGAGATGAACGTTTCACACAAAATAAGCATATCAGTTGATAGCTTGTAAAGAATAAATGCTCTACCTGATAATTTCGCCACTCTGGTGTGCCTTTTTTAGTGTTTTTTATCCATTATTGCTCCAGGAAAAATCAAATATGGCCGCCGGCTCATATCCCTTCTCCTTCCGGGTTATATGAGTTGTTCTGGATGTGCTGTCTAGGCTATATGAGACTATGCTGCTATCTAGGCTAAATGCAGCCTTTCATCTATGTGCTTTCATTTTGGTATGATCTGCCTGTAGGAAGTGTCACTGATAATAACTGCAGTTTCATTCCTATGAGAATCTAGTGCACACAGAGCACACAGGGATCATATTACAGCCACAGAGCTTCTCTCTCAGGAGCAGCAGCCCCTCCCAGTCATCACAACTCTCAGTATGCAAAGCAGAAGATCTAAGCCAGGAGGGGGAAGGCTTGGGCTTGAAAGGACTCCACAGAAGAGTGACTCAGCTATAATGATTCCAGGTCAAACCTCGACTGAATAGTCGATGGATTCTTATCACAGTTGCTAATAGACTAATTAAGCAGATAACAATGAAACTAAAAGCAGGGTAGGTGTTTACTGTCATGTTCCCACTGATAAATGTAATAAAATACATGAGGGTGCTTCATCTCTGGTTCTCTTTAAAGAACGGGAAAAAAAAGATAAGAGTCAATTAAACACATCTTTCAGTACAAAAATACATATATTTACATAGATCTGTACATCAATTTTGAAAGAGGGGCGAATAATAAAGAAAGAGGGACAGAAAAATTGGGTTCCCAAAGAGGGACTGTCCCTCCAAAAGAGGGCGGGGACTGCAAGCAGCAAACTGCAACACCTGTGTCTTTGTTTTGGGAAGCCAAAACTACATGTAAATAGTCCAAGGTTTTATGCATCCCCTCATCATCTGCCAGTGTGAGAAGGGATCCCACGGACATTGCATGAACCATTTCACAGGAAGGGCTGCTTCTTCTCTGAACTAACGACAGGGCGATGCCTGAACCTATGTACAAAACTAAAGCACACATGACATGAGAGGACTATGGAGGCTGCTATATTCATTTCCTTTTAAGCATTACCAGTTGCATGGCTGTCCTGCTTATCCCTTGTCTATAATGCTTTTAGTCATGAACAAACATGCAGATCAGATGTTTTACTCTAGTATGACTGCATTTGCCACATACATGTTTCAGGTGTGTGATTCCCTAGCGATTCTCAGCAGGACAGCCAGGCAATTTTTATTGCTTAAAAGGAAATAAATATGGCAGCTTCCATATTTCTCCCACTTCAGTTCTTTAAACTAAGGCTTCAATTCACGGAGCATTATCAAACGTTTATCAAACACTTTATCAAACGTTTGATAATTTACCTCATGGGTAAAATCTCATTTTAAATTCACTAAGGTGTTATATATTTATCGAATGTTTTACTGATAAAACGTTTGATAAATATATAACACCTTAGTGAATGCAAAATGAGATTTTACCCATGAGGTAAATTATCAAACGTTTGATAAAGTGTTTGATAAACGTTTGATAATGCTCCGTGAATTGAGGCCTAAGTGTAATTTTTAGACATACAACACAATTGCTATGTATGCTGTGTGTGCAGATGTATTACTCATCAGTGCTACTAAACGTGGCCATTCCCTTTATAAAAGCTATATTGTCACCAAGAGCCAGGCCTTGTGATCCAGAGAAACAGAGACAAACAGCCATTGTTATAGTTTCCTGCTTTGCCCGCAGATCTGAATCCCCTAAGATAGCTGATTTGCTGAAGAAGATGTGCAATGAAGCACAGTAAGTTTATATCACATATCCCATTTGTGCACACTGAACTCATGTTTAAAGTGACAATTTTACTGCAAATTTCCTTCAGTAAATGATTCGCTATGCATGATAAGTAGATGTTTCCCTATTCATCACAAGTAAAATGTGATCTCCAGGCCGCACTCCCCCGCAGATTTAAAGTACCCCCGAACTGGTCCCCTCCTCCCAGATACTTTTAATAGTGTTTTATTATTGGTGCTGTGACTAGCACACAGCACCATCGTCCCCCCTCCAGCGCCCCCTGTAGCCCTCGTTCTGCTCAGTTGTAGGCTTCACTGAGCAGAACGTTGAATATGGGCAGGAAGGAAGTGGCAGTTCTTCCTCCCCTCTGCCCATCCATAATTATGCCCCCTCCACTCGCCGCTATTGTTTCACATTTAATACACAGCACACAGGGGAGCTGCGCTGTGTGCGGGCTTGTGATATCAAGGTCAGATATCTCAAGACGAGCAGATTGGGGCACAGGGGGCACTGGAAGAAGGAGGATGGTGCTGTGTCCTAATCACAGCACAAGTAATAAAACAATATTAAAAGTATCAGGGAACAGGTTAGGGGTCAGGGGTACCTTAAACAGGTGCAAGATTAGTCCGCCAGAGCACCAGGCCGGACACAGATCCAACGAGGACCAGCACTCTCCAAAAAAGTCTTCTCAAAACAGACTTCCTTTTATTTAGGATCTTCACATATAAAGCAGTAAAATCTAGAGAACATTAATAGCTATTGATAACCATCAAAGATGGTTCATTAACAAGCTCTGTCCTCCAGATCAAGAATAGGCTGTAAACTTGGCAGTAGGGTAGACACAGAATCACAGCATCAAACAAATTGGCGACAGACGGGGGAGGACTGGGACCTTTTGGCCTGGGGGGACAACACAAACTAGAGGCCCGTTTCACGGCATCCCCAGCCCAAAGCCATATCTTTCTTGTGTGCAAATCTTCAAATTGTGATGACTAACAGCCCCAGACACACACACACACACACACTATGTACCTGATACCTAACCCCATTTCTCCGCACAATCTACCTGTCTGTGTCTGATGCCTAACCTTAAAGGAGTTATCAGGCTTTTTTTTTTTTTTATGAAAATAAGTGCTACTTACCCAGGGCTCGTCCAGCCCCAAGCTCCCAGCATGTCCCTTGCCGCAGCTCTGCAGTCAGCTGTTCGCTGCCGCTGCCTCCCAACCCCCGGCGATGACGTCAGGCCGACTGCGCCTGTGCGAGCGGCGCTGTCAATCACCGCCACATGGAGCAGAGCGTACTGTGCAGACGCAGAACTACTGTGCCTGCGCAGTACACTCCGGTCCACGTGGCGGTGATTGACAGTGCTGCTCGCACAGGCGCAGTACAGGCCGACATCCAGGTCGGTCTGGTGCCATCGCCGGGGACTGGGAGGCAGCGGCAGCGAATGGCTAACTGCAGAGCTGCGGCGAGGGACATGCTGGGAGCGTGGGGCTGGAGGAAGCCCCGGGTAAGTAGCACTTATTTAATTAAAAATGCCTGATAACTCCTTTAAACAACCCCCCCCCACACACACACACAAACCTACCTACCTGGTGATGCCTAACCCCACTCCTGCCCACCCACCATACAAACGACTTGTCTGACACCTACCCCCCCCACCTCCAAATACCTGTTTGACAGTGCCTAACTGCCTGCCTCCCCCCTCCCCTGCCGCCAATCACACCACAAGAAGAAAAAACGTTCCCCCTCAGGCCAGGGTCAGAATGGGGATGATTATCACACACAAAAAAACTGGGCACTGGCCTGGGCAGAGAATTGAATTTGACAGCAGTAGCAGGCAGGCAGCAAAGTGTGAGTAACTCAGTGACAAGAAGGGAGAAGAAGTACAGGAACAAAATTTATAAAAACCACCTTCTCCTCTGGCAACCTGGACCCGACCTCCTCTATCCTCCTGTCTCCTCAGTCCTACACCTCCTCCTCCTCCACAGCAGCAAGCAGCTATAGGTGGCATCTCCAACTCCCAGCCCCCAGAGTGTCCGACTCCTCCAGCAAGGACAGCCAGCCAGCCAGCCACTCGTAGCCGCAGCTCCAGGCCCCCAGCCCCCCCAGCACAGAAAGCTGAAGAGTGATACAGCTCACTCCGACAACACCTCAGGCACAACAGCACAGGGGAGGACTGTGTCCGACTCCTCCAGCCAGCCACACGTAGCTGCAGCTCCAGGCCCCCAGCCCCCCCAGCACAGAAAGCTGAAGAGTGAGACAGCTCACTCCGATGACACCGCAGGCACAGCAGCACGTTGCGGGCGGCAATGGCTCCAGGCGGGGGGCGGAGTCAAGCAGGGTCAACCCACCGGGCCGAAGAGGACCTAAGCTATTTGTGTCCTTGTGCCGCTCACATCCACCGCAGGCGCAGCCACGCACAAGGGCACACCACGGCCGGCCGCCTCAGCCCCTTCTTTGATTGGATACTTTAACTTGCCGGGAAATATCGCGCGAGGTTGCGATCCCCACTGCGAACCTGTCACCTGTGGTATGTCTGCAGCCGCTGCGTATAGCAGCGGCCGGCCCTAATTACTTAAGATTGGGGCGGCCCGGGGGGCAATTGCCCCCCGTCCCCCTGGGCCAGTCCTCCCCTGCAGCGGCCGGCCCTAATTACTTAAGATTGGGGCGGCCCGGGGGGCAATTGCCCCCCGTCCCCCTGGGCCAGTCCTCCCCTGGCGACAGACACCAGCCTAGAGCTGTTTCGGACTTAACTCCCATCCTCAAGCCCTACTGCCACGCTTACAGCCTATTCTTGATCTAGAGGACTGAGCTTGTTGATGGACTATGACCATCTTTGATGGTTATCTAATAGCTATTGATGTTCTCTAGATCTGTCATGATTTTACTGCTTTATATTTGAACAGTCTAAATAAAAGGAAGTCGGTTTAGAGAAGACTTCCTTATTCCCTATCACACACCTGCCCATCTATGGCCACACTGTGCTAATGTGTCCCCAAATCTCCACATTGTCCTTGCTTGATGGATAACTTCCCTTTGTGCTTCCCTTTTACATAAAGCACAATAGGCCTGATCCAATTCATTTTTTCTTCTAATTTTTCTCTTAAAGGGGTTCTTTCGCGAAAAAAGTAGGCAGTTAAAAAATGTGACAGATGACAGGTTTTGGGCCAGTCCATCTTTTTAAGGGGGATTCTAAGGGCTTTCTTTGTTTTCAACAGCATTTCCTGAACAACAGTTTAACTGCCAAAATAGCAAGATACCAGCCGGCCTCCCTAATCACTTGCACACTATTATATCAGTTAAATTTTGCAACTGTTGTTCAGTTAGTGACAAGACAATATACTCTGTACAGCGCTGCGCCAGATGTCAGTGCTATTTACATTTTCTTTTTTATTATAAATCAAAACAACAGCCTGCCAGTGCTAATCAGCGGCTGGCAGGCTGATCGCTGTGGCCGTTTGTTTAGTGACGTGAGATCGCGCTCGTGCGAGCTCCCGTCTAATCTCGCTCCTGGCGAGATTAGCATCCAGGAGAAACAACGGAGCTACTCTGCGGCCTCCAATCTGTGTTAGGCGGTCATAGACTGGTTAAACAGAACATGAAAAATTATCTCCTAGGAGAAAAAGTGAATTGGATTGAGCCCATTTTCTCTTTCTTTTCTAATATTTCTTTATTTTTTTATTTTTTTTATTTTTTTTTAAACCTTTGCATTTCCTTCATATAAATTATTAAGTAAATTATTATAGATGTGTTCTGCTGACTGTATTTTTACACAGCGTGTAAAGCACAAGCATGTGTTGGATCCAGTAGAATTGAATTAACAAAAAGGTAGAAATCCCGCTCAAATTTCTAATACAGAAACTGTGCTGGATCAGGGAGCACCAAGTCCGATAAGAACATAGAAAATGGATCCACACGTAACTGTAGTTCCAAAAAACATCCTGCAGCGGCGTGTTTAAGGGGGGAATTACTGATGCCCAGAATCCCCCTAAGCAGGGTTGTCAGCCGCCCGGACAGTCAGTCCAAATCACCCTTAATTTGCAGATTCTGTGATACATTTAAGAAAGGCGCTGGTTAAAAAAGGTGGCAATCACAGCAATTTTGTAATGCACATGTGCAGCTGCACCAGAACTTAGAAGCATCAGACTCTCCCTCCAATCAGTACGTCCTTTTTTTGCTTTGGCGTCTCTCCAGCCAATAAGAAAGAGGCAGAGGTAGCCAAGCAAAGCTTGCTCCACAACCCCGTTGTCCAGGCCAGCAGCCCATTAGCCGGAGTGAGACTGAGCATCGTTCCGGCCCCAAGTCCTATTCATTCTCCCCAGCATCAGCACACCAAGAGTGTCTCCACACACGGGCGGTGCTGTGACAGACTGCAGTGCAGGAGGGGAGACACACACACAGCACAGCAGTAGCCAGCCAGTGAGTCACACTTTCACAGACACAGACTGTGAGAAACAGTCAGTCAGTGACATTTTATTTATGTTTTTGTATAAATTAGAAAAAATGAAAAGGTCACTCTAACGTGCTCTCTCCCCAGGAGTACAGTAAATAGGTTAAATTACAGTATTTTCTCTTACGGGTTATATACATCTGTTCTACATTTTACATGCATAAGTACAGGTGTTGCATTTTACGTGCCTAAGTACAGGTACAGGTCTTTAAACCAAGCTGCCTGCATAAAGATAGAAAATGGGTATAATATTTGTGTAGCATGAGTAGGGACCCCGGCATGAGTAGGGACACCGGCATGAGTAGGGACCGCGGCATGACTAGGGACCCTGGCATGACTAGGGACCCTGGCATGAGTAAGGACCCTGGCATGAGTAAGGACACCGGCATGAGTAAGGACACCGGCATGAGTAAGGACACCGGCATGAGTAAGGACCCCAGCATGAGTAAGGACACCAGCATGAGTAAGGACCCCTGCATGACTAAGGACTCCGGCATGAGTATGGACCCCGGCATGAGTAAGGACCCTGGCATGAGTAAGGACTTCAGCATGAGTAAGGACCCCAGCATGAGTAAGGACCCCAGCATGAGTAAGGACCCCGGCATAAGTAAAGACCCTGGCATGAGTAAGGACCCTGGCATGAGTAAGGACACCGGCATGAGTAAGGACACCGGCATGAGTAAGGGCACCGGCATGAGTAAGGACCCTGGCATGAGTAAGGACCCCGGCATGAGTAAGGACCCTGGCAAGAGTAAGGACCCTAGCACGAGTAAGAACTTCAGCATGAGTAAGGACCCCAGCATGAGTAAGGACCCCGGCATGAGTAAGGACCCGGCATAAGTAAAGACCCCGGCACGAGTAAGGACACCGGCATGAGTAAGGACCCCAGCATGAGTAAGGACACCGGCATGTGTAAGGACCCCTGCATGACTAATGACCACTGCATGAGTAAGGACTCCGGCATGAGTAGGGACCCCGGCATGAGTAGGGACACCGGCATGAGTAGGGACCGCGGCATGACTAGGGACCCTGGCATGACTAGGGACCCTGGCATGAGTAAGGACCCTGGCATGAGTAAGGACACCGGCATGAGTAAGGACACCGGCATGAGTAAGGACACCGGCATGAGTAAGGACCCCAGCATGAGTAAGGACACCAGCATGAGTAAGGACCCCTGCATGACTGAGGACTCCGGCATGAGTATGGACCCCGGCATGAGTAAGGACCCTGGCATGAGTAAGGACTTCAGCATGAGTAAGGACCCCAGCATGAGTAAGGACCCCAGCATGAGTAAGGACCCCGGCATAAGTAAAGACCCTGGCATGAGTAAGGACCCTGGCATGAGTAAGGACACCGGCATGAGTAAGGACCCCAGCATGAGTAAGGACCCCGGCATGAGTAAGGACCCTGGCAAGAGTAAGGACCCTAGCACGAGTAAGAACTTCAGCATGAGTAAGGACCCCAGCATGAGTAAGGACCCCGGCATGAGTAAGGACCCGGCATAAGTAAAGACCCCGGCACGAGTAAGGACACCGGCATGAGTAAGGACCCCAGCATGAGTAAGGACACCGGCATGAGTAAGGACCCCTGCATGACTAATGACCACTGCATGAGTAAGGACTCCGGCATGAGTATGGACCCTGGCATGACCAAGGACCCTGGCATGAGTAAGGACCCTGGCATGAGTAAGGACCACAGCATGAGCAAGGACCCTGGCATGAGTAAGGACCCCAGCATGAGTAAGGACCCCAGCATGAGCAAGGACCTCGGCATGAGTAAGGACCCCTGCATGACTAAGGTCGCCTGCATGAGCAAAGACCACTGCATGAATAAGTAACCTGGCATGAGTACGGACCCCGGCATGAGTTAGGACCCTGGCATGAGTAAGGACCCGGCATGAGTAAGGACCCCGGCATGAGTAAGGACCCTGGAGGTCTGAGACATGTTAGCTGTTGCAAGCTGCTGTGTGCTTTGATAACCTTTTTAACTCTGCTGCATACATTCATTGATAAACATGTTTTTTGGACCCAGTAGAGTGACAGTCGAGATGTCAGGGTCAGGATGAGTGTAACACAATCAGGTTTAGCCGCAGACTGTTGAGATCTTGCGGCTTAGCTCATGGACCAGAGCAAGAGTTTTCACACAGATCAGATTACGCAGCATCTAGAGGTGTGTGGATTCCACTGCGACCACATCTAGTGCTTGCCAAGCCTCACTGTGTCTCTGGGGTGAGATCTCTGAGAATCTGTGCCAGAAATACAGAGCGTGTCATCCTCACTTTCATCATTCCCATGCCTGCCTCCATGTTATGCTGCCTCTCTGTGCTATATTCTAACAACAACATAACTGTGCTATTACTCTACTACACTACTATCATCCTGCTCTCCTATGATTAATGGCAGTGATAGGGGGAACAGCCAGGGAATTAACAGCCTGCTTATATGAAACAGTTGATATGTGTTTGCCATAGGCAGTGGCGTAGCTAAGGAGCTGTGGGCCCTGATGCAAGTTTTATGATGGGGCCCCCCAAACACTCTATACGTAACAATTGATACGGCGCACCAAAACCTGCCAATGGCAACTACAGCGTCAGAGGTGCAAGAAGGGGACGGGGAACAGTTTGTCAATGACTACCACTATTCAAAGTATCTATAGAAGTCATTATTATGAGCACAGGACCAATAGAAAGCTAATACTGCAGTTGAGGGAGGGCCCTTCGGGGCCCCTCTGGGCTAAGGGCCCCGATGCGGTCGCAACCTCTGCAACCCCTATTGCTACGCCCCTGGCCATACGTTACAATGGATATGTATTGATAGCAATACAAGGCAGAAAAAAACTGTTTAAATACTGAAACAGAATCTGTTGAAATTACAAAGGCTCAATGCACCATCTAGTATAGCAAGCACAATACATAAAGATTCACATAGGCTTACAGCAATCCAAAAGCACTTTGCAATTTCTATATACGTTGTATTGAAGTGCAAACGCTCAGGAAATGGTGCAGGAGCCACGTTTGCAATTGAAAAGAAAGTAGGAATACTCACATTGAGAAATATTGCTCAAGCGCTTTTAGAAATCGCTAGCACTTTTAAAAAACTAAAAGCACTCATAGCTTGAACAAGCTCTAAACGGCCAAATGCAAGAGGTTTTGAAGGTTACTGAAACAGAAGAATATGGAAACTGCCATTGCTCTCCCCTTTCTCTGCCTGTCATACTAATGCTTTCTATTAGGTAGTATTTGCATACATTCTGACTGTCCCTGTTATACAGAGGCAGTCCCTAGTTTTGAACAAAATGCCTCCTTTCTCCTTAGTTGCCCTTTTTTCTGGTTTTTTTTTATCACAAATATTTTTTATTGTTTTTAAAGAGAAATAACAAGCAAATGTTTTACAAAGAACATTTAGAAACATAACAAGTAACATGTATATTAGATAAGGTACAGAAGAGTCTGCAAAAGCAGAGGTAGTTTCCACATATATAAAAGTGGGTGTCGGTAGCACGAGGCAACAGATGCCGGCACCCCATTAAGTCAACAAATAGCTCATGTCAAGAATTATTACCAGGGCCACCTCAGAGATGGTGGCATAAGCGCTCATGACTATTGGTACCCTACTTCTAAATACAAAGTTTTAAGTATTATAAGGTTGGAGAAGTACTTAGCGAGGAGGGTATCCTCTGGTTCTGTTAGCCCAACATCGAGGGCTTTTTTCTGGTTTTATGTATAAGTCTGTATAACAAGCTGTATGATTTACTGTAACTACTACAAGTGTTTATGATTTAAAAGCAACCTATAAATTGCTGCATTGCTTCTTTAGGGATGGTCAATGAGATGCAAATAATTTTGAGTTGATGCAAGATCATGCAAATTTTGTATGCAAATGTATGCATCTTGAAAAATTGACCATTTAAATTTTACCTCAGCAGGATTTGATTGGTTAAGTTTCAAGCTGCATACATTTGCATACAAAATTTGCATAATACTGCATCAACTCAAAACTATTTGCATTTCACTGACCATCCCTATGCTGATTTCAAGGGTACCTAAAGTGACATTTAACATGATGAAATAAACTTATAAATGTATTAATAACAAGCCTACTTATAGCAAGGCTGGTGTTCTTTTGTCCCACCTCCCCCCATCATAAAGTTTAAGAATCTAGTGCTCTAAATTACAGTTTCTCTTCAGTCAACTGCTGTCAGTCAACTGCCATCAGACTGTAGCATAGCAATTGGTGATAACTAATTAGAGGCCTTACAATTCATACATGGATGAGTATCGCTTTTGGGTGCTGGGAACAAATGAAATACGGGTAAAAACGTTCAGTAAATACTGTATATGGCCTTTCCTGCTGCACGGCATGGCACACATGGCAGAATTGTAGTGTCACCATTACTACTGAATAGGGATGGTCAGTCAGATGCAAACAATTTGGATTTGATGTAGGATTATGTAAGTTTTGTCCAAAAATGTATGCAGCTTGAAAATGGACTAATCGAGTACCACCTTGGTGGAATGGTCCATTATTAAACTGTATACATTTTCATAATTACATAACCCTGCATTAAATCCATACTAGCTTATACCCCAGGTACTTTTAGCTAGAGCTTTGTTGATACAAATCTTTATCAAAATGACTTATACTAACACCAGCATAAATTCCCTTTGAGATAAAGTTACTGCATTAGGAAGTTCTGGTGAAACTTGTGCCATCTGTAAGTTGTTCCCAGTGTCCTCTGCAGAAGTTGGCCAGTGGCCACGAAACGCATCAGTTGTGTTTATTTGAAATGAGTTTTATAAATAGCTGGGCATTGTGATTTTCCGTGTCTTTTGAGACTATTTTAGGTCTCATCAATTATATATAGTACAGTGATGTTATTTGTTGTTTTTATTAACGCTTTAGTGAGAAAATAAATATAACATTTACAATCATTTTGCCGCCACCAGGAATCAATAAACAGATGCGCAACATAACAACAGTGGTTGTGAAATTACTGAACAATCTAGCGATAACTCATAATGATCCGTGGATCCAGAAAAATAAATAAAATTGCAAAAGAAAAAGTCCAGGGAGTTATTAGTAGTAGTAGTCACTTGAAAAAACAAATCCACATCATCATAAAAGGAAGGTAGAAGAGGCAGCATACTGCGGCTTATGTAAAAACCTGATAATTGCTATAGAGACCTCACATACTGCTAACCAGGGGTGTTGCTGGGATCCTAAGAGATCCGGGGCACTTTTGGGCACGCCACCCAAAACATGGGTGTGGTATGCACCAGAATGTGGGTGTGGTCATTGGTGTAGCCAAACTTACATGAGACAAGACAAGACAAGACAAATGACATTTATATTGCGCTTTTCTCCTGGCGGACTTAATGCGCCAGAGCTGCAACCACTAGGACGCCTACTGAATAGGTGCTGGCTTACCGAACAGGCAGAGCCGAGATTCGAACCCTGGTCTCCTGTGTCAGAGGCAGAGCCCTTAACCATTACACTATCCAGCCACCAGCTACATTAACTTAGCAGCAGTCTAAGTAGGCCTGCCCAGCAAAATGTTGGATGAAGCCCTCCTCTCCATTAATACAAAAAAAAATGCAGCATATCACATAAATAGGCAGTGTCACTTAAACATAACTAAGTGGAGTTACCTGGCTTCTGTGCTGGTCTGGCTTGCCACCAGGTTATCTGGCAGTTCCCTCCATAACATTCCCTGACCTCCGAGTGGACCCCCTCCCATGTGGCCTTCCATTGAAGCACAACAACTCCCAGCATGCCACTATAGAAGAACCACAGCTCCCAGCATGCCCCCATAAAGGCATCACAGCACCCAGCATAGCACCACAGCAGCCAGCATAACCCAAATTGATGCACCACAGCTCCCAGCATGCCCACCATATAGGCACCACACCTGACTCTGCCTAGGGGACATCCGGGGCACCCCAGAATAGATCTGCGGCACGTGCCACTGATCTTTGGGGCTAGAAACGCCCCTGCTGCTAACCCTGACAGGCAGAGACTCGTATGGCCTTCAACAAAAGGGAGGAGCAGCTGAAGAGCGACAAGCACAGCCAAAAACTGAGCAAGCAAGAACAAGAATTTATGATCCGCTCTAACTCATCAGTTGTAAAAGGCTGCTTGAGAAGCACTTTTGTAAAATGACTATGCAAATCTAGACCAAGCTTTCATCTACGTGTCATAAAGAGAATGGAATATTTACAACAAGCCTTGCTTCATTAAAAAAAAGAATTATAAAATCCAAATATGATAAGGAACTGAATCCACCGGAGTCCGGGCTTACATTAATCAAAGTCAGGTGCAGAAGTAAATAGCAGCTCTTGTTTTATGAACACTTCCCTTGCATACAGAATGATGGAGGATGGACTGAGGCCTTCCTTGTGCATACAGAGGCGATAAGAAATCACATTTGTGGGAGAAATTTCATTTTTATAAACTGTCCTCTAGCTAATTGTCAACACTTGAAATAAAGGTGCGTATACAGGGGCTAGAACTGTTGCCCATAGAGATCCGGACTCTGTACTGTTGCTATGGGGAGGGGAGAAGGGATGACGGTATGATGCACGATGGGATGGATTCTATTGTGTAGGGTAACTAAGAACAAAGTAGGGGAACAATACACACAGCTATTGTTATCACTTAAAGTGAACCGAGCACCTTTTTAGCACTCAGGACATTTCTATAGCACATGAAAAATGCATGCCAACAATCTGTTTCATTATTAAAATAAACTTTCATTTACCTTTGTATTTTACAATCAAAGTAGCAGTATTAGCCTGTTTCAGCAGACCTGACCGTTTGCAGAGCTCTCAGGACGCTAATTATTTTATTGAGCTAATTACCCATAAGTAAACAATAGCTTTTCTCTCAACAAAAGGGGTGGGTAATTAGGACTGTTTGACACACACTAGGTCTTTGAAGAAACAGTCCTTCTGGGTAATTAGCTCAATAAAAGAATTAGCGTCCTGAGAGCTCTGTGGACGGTCAGGTCTGCTGAAACAGGCTAAAAATACTACTTTGATTGTAAAATACAAAGGTAAATGAAAGTTTATTTTAATAATGAAACAGATTGTTGGCATGCATTTTTCATGTGCTATAGAAATGTCCTGAGTGCTAAAAAGGTGCTCGGTTCACTTTAAAGACCCAGAGTGCTGACCTTTAAGCGACCTTGTGGCACGCCTGTACACATGCCTGGTTTGTGTACCATGTCCAGGGCCGGATTTGTACTTTTTACCGCCCAAGGCCAACTGTACCATCTGTATGGTTGTTATCTCTGTGTGACCCAATGAGAATTCTCCTTACTCTCCATCATTGGATGTCACAGACAATAACTATTTCAGTAATACCAGTATAGATTATTAGTTATGTTTTCCTTAAGAACTTTTATGTTATGCTTGCCATCTCATTAATGATGGACCCATTGTGTCACCATGAGAGTTAGGCTGATGTATACCTGTAGGACAGAGCTTACAGGTCTTGCAGGGACGACACAAGTACAGGACAAGAGAGTTCAAAGGATAAAGAAAGCTGTCTTTGTAGATCGGGATGGCTGCATAAAACAGCTTTACTGCCCCTCACTGAGCCGCCCCTAAATTTCTGGTGCCCTAGGCCATGGCCTATGTGGCCTTGCCAGAAATCCGGCCCTGACCATGTCTATGAGGCTTTGACTATGAACTGGCAGCAAATTCTGATGCTCCCATTGTTCAGTGTCTGTTATGCTGGGCATACACGAGTCGACCCGGCAGCTCGATTAGCCGCCGGATCGACTCCCGCCGCATCCCCGCTCTTCCCCACTTGCGGCCGGATCGAGTCCCGCTCGTTCCCGCGGGCGCTCCTTATCTTCCGCTCCATTCCCCGCTATTGTCCGCCCGCGGGGAACGAGCGGGGTATCGATCCGGCGGGTCATCGGACCCTTTTGGAAATGATCAATCGAGCCATCAGCGGCTCGATTGATAAGGGCGCTGTGACGCCGTCGATATGACATATCGAATGCGTCATGGAGTTACCAACGCTAGTTCTTCGCAAACCACCCAAACTGACAGTTTTTGGTTTAAATACACTTTTTTTTCCCTTCACCAAAGGGCTGGAGAAATCTTTTCATGGTCAGTTAATTAGCCTCCTGTTGAAAAGATTCTCTGCCAGCACAGGGGACCCCCTGAGGTGTTTATGACCTCATCCATCAGGTGAAGGGTAGATATCAGTTGACAGAAGCTCATAAATTGTAGCTTTCTCCAGCCTGATCGGCACCGACCCACCAGGAGTCCGACACCTAGCTGCCTTGTGGCCTGAGTTGAAAGGAGACAGGAATGATCCTTATCACGCCATCTGGGCACCCAAAGATTAAACCAAACTGTAGAAACTGTATTTAATAAATAGGCACAATTTGGTAATATTTCTGGTGTTCCCAAGATCGCAGTTCCCTCAAATTCACGGAGTTTATTAGATTCCACATGACACTGGTCCTGAGAGATTTTCAGCCCTCTGGATCTTTTGGAACCAGTGCCAGTAAGGTGAAATAAGGGGACGGTGCTATTAGCGATCCAGACTCCTCGTGTTTGGTATTAGCAGATTCACACACTTACGCTGATTGTGAATATTCATTCGGGTTCTTGATATTACCTACGGGCATGCTGAGAGCGGGCAAAATATGAATTGGCCCAAAACCTCTCCCTGCCTAAGGGGGCACTGCCTTATTCAAATTGCACAAGGCTGGACTTGTACGTGTCATAACTCCCCCCACCTACAGTGAGGAACAAAACTGACATGATCCAAAAGTCCAGTGTCCTTTACCTTCAATCTGATGCCTAGTAACATCCTGGCAGCCCGCAGGGACACGGGCCAACCTCCATCTTTGAACTTTCTAACAAAGGCCTGTTGGCCGCATGGCAACCGCCATTTTGGGACTTTCGCCAAAGACTTGCGATTGCCGCATGGACTACCAATAACGGTATTTGAACTGTATATAATCAGACATCCTGTTCCTTTTCTTGCCTTCTCTCTGTCAATCAATCTGTTCTAAAATAAGCTGTGTGTATGTAGTTTAGAAATAAACTAACGATTTTATCGTTCAGTCTTGTGCCTGTTCTGGTCATCTGATTGCTGCTATAACGAATCTGCCCTCTGAAGAGTCAGTCATACTACCGCATCGTTTTATGATTTGCTTATAAATTGTTTGCTAGCTAGGTTGTAAATAACCGTTTCTTCCTTCTAGGATTAGCTAGTACCAGATTTCCTGTGCGAAATCGATAACGTTAGTTTCTCGATTGTAAATACAATTCGAGATTGCATCATATAGGGACCCAGTAACCTTTCTTTAACGTCACATTGCTTACAGTCTTTAAGCCGTCGGAAGTGACTATTCCCCGAACGGTGACTTGAGCGTGTTGAACGTGATTGGGCTGGCTACCGTATTATGATAGCGGGAGTCTCTTTCCTCCCTGAACTTGAGAGAGTGGTGGCAGTTATTACCCGATTTCCAGCGCGAAATCGATATTTTTAGTGTACCGATTGTATATACAATCAAAATTGTACATGTATGGGCACCTCCAACCAATCTTAACCGTTTACTACGCACACAGTGAATTTGCCTCCAGCAGTCTCTAGTGCATGAGACCTGCATGGCAACAGTGGCCTAGTAATACGGGATTGGTGGATGTTTGTCCCATTACATATTGTCGGCAGCTGCGCGACCAATCTTTATTGTCAGTCTGTTCACCGTACTTCCTGCGTATGCTAACGGGAGCAGATTAGACGGGATTGGCACGCTCTGCCTTCCTTTCTTCTTCCCTCTGACGATCCAGCAACCGGTCTCGTTGTCCGTCTGCGCCCGTACTTCCTGCGTACGCTAACGGGAGCAGATCTCGACGGGATCGCGGGGCTGGATTGTCACAGGCGCATCGGCCCGTGTATGCCCAGCATTAGACACAGTGTAGAATGGCTATGATTTGTGTGCAAACTCTGGCAAGAAGCCCATTGCTTCATATAATGAATGACACATTTATTTGAAGTATACCTTAAGAAATGGTTTGCTGTCCTGACACCTTTCTGGTCCGCATATACCATACTTTATTCTATTTACGGGGATGACTGTCCTGAGCAGCTCCTAAAGGTTGGAATTTTACATACAGTAAACGTGAATTAAGTTTACACTGAAAGGAGTACTTTCTGGATTTCTACATACTTTTGATTGCTATAGAAAGACTTACGCAAGCAAGTGATAGTCTGATCATTAGGGCCATTTCCCAATATGAAATGGTGATCACTCTGTGAAATTGTGTTTCACTCAATTTCCACTACTGTGTTTCTGCCACAATTTTCGTGCTGTCCAATTTTCAACTGGAGACAATAAAAAAACTGGGCAGAAAAAAAAACATTTTAAATTGCCAGATAGAAAAAAAAGCCATTTGCCATGCTGCTACTACCCTTTAGAATGCCTTGCCACACCCAACGAAGAGAGCTCCAACCCTGAAGGAATTTAAATCAAAACTTAAAAGCCATCTGTTGTGATTTAACAAATAACATATCCAATGACAGTTGCTTTTGTCTCGTTTTGAGGATTTTATGGATATGGAAATACATGTTATATTGTATTTCATGGAAATACAACACTGCAGCATCAAAAAAGGGGAGAACCATTGGCTCAGTTGTAATGGCGTGTCGTGTGTAAACGTTCTGTGCGTATACAGTATATCAATACTTGCTTATTAAGTCAAAATTCCATAAAAATGTTTGCTTTTCTTGCAATGGGTGAGCAAAGCAAGTTACTTGTAATCCAAGGTTTTGCTGTATGTTGAAATAAGGTAAAAAATGAAGTAGGGAAGGATATATGAGTCAGAAAGTCACATCCAGATCTGACCTTAAGTGATTGGCATTGTACTGTGAATATTTATCATGCAGCCTCCCGCTGAGAGATGTCATACTGCACACTGCAGAGTCACTGCCATGCAATCATTGATGCTATTATTAATGAGGTCCCACATACAGCATAGACTTCTTCAATTACAGAACAACATTGTGGTGTAGAAAAATAATCCCAATGACGTGCTCAAACTGCACACAATGACATTTATATATTATTAAGGCCTGAAAGTCACAAGTCCCTTAAACGATACAAATTAATTAGCTCCCAACATTCCCCAATCACCAGTAAGGCCTCGTTCACATCTGCTGCGCTGAAAAACGTGTTAAAGCGCATGGTAAAAAAACGCATGCGCTTGTGCGCGCTTTAGTCCGCGTTTCTGTGCGTTGCGCTGCGCTTCTTTAAAGCACGTTTTGCTTACTGTAGCAGCAGCAGTTGTCAATAAAACTTTGTTTTTGTATGTAAATGTATTTTTTTCTCCAATTAGGGGTAAAAAACGCATGCGCTTCTATGCGCTAAAAAAGCGGACCCATTCACTTGCATTGCTGTGCGCTTTACAGCTCAACGCACAGAAATGCCTGCAACACTACGTTTTTGTAACGCTGCTCAGCGCAGCGCATAGATGTGAACCAGCTACATTTAGTTACATGGAAAAATCAATACCTTGCTGAACACACAGGGCAGTGCACTGTGGAAAGCGCACAGAAACGGCCCTAATTACCTAAGGATTCAGGGCTATTGAAAGCTGAGTTCTTATTGGTTGCTGTGGGATATTTTACTTTACCCGTAGCCTTATTAAAGGAAATCAGAGGTGAGAGGAATATGGATGCTGCCATATTTATTTCCTTGTAAGCAATGCCAGTTGCCTGGCAGCCCTGTTGATCTTTTGGCATAAGTAGTGTCTAAGTCAAAACCCTGGAACAAGCATATGGCTAATCCAGTAAAAAGGACCTGGTCTGCTGCATGCTTGTTCAGGAGGGTTGCCAGGCAACTGGTATTGTTTAAATAGAAATAAATATGGCAGTCTCCATGTCCCTCTCACCTTGGGTTCCCTTTAAAGACATAACAGTTTCCTATCTGAATATATTGAGCACCGGGGAAAACAAATGGAGAAAAGTAACAGAAACTACAAACTGGTGGCAAATAAATATTCCTGACTCCTGAGATTTCATAACAAAAGTTAAAAATAAAGCTTTTCAGTCTCCCTAGAGTGCAACTGTAGTGAGGATCATTTTTGAGTTAAAGAGAACCCGAGGTGGGTTTGAAGAATATTATCTGCATACAGAGGCTGGATCTGCCTATACAGCCCAGCCTCTGTTGCTATCCCAAACCCCCCTAAGGTCCCCCTGCACTCTGCAATCCCTCATAAATCACAGCCACGCTGCTGACAAACAGCTTGTCAGAGCTGGCTGTGTTTATCTCTGTAGTGTCAGTCTGCTGCTCTCCCCGCCTTCTGCAGAACTCCAGTCCCCGTTTGCATCCCTTCCCTCCCTGCTGGTTGGAGGGAAGGGACGGGGGCAGGGACTGGAGCTCTGCAGGAGGCGGGGGAGCAGCGGAGACTGACACTACAGATGTAAACACAGCCTCTCAGCAGGGTTGTGATTTATGAGGGATTGCAGAGTGCAGGGGGACCTTAGGGGGGTTTGGGATAGCAACAGAGGCTGGGCTGTATAGGCAGATCCAGCCTCTGTATGCAGATAACATTCTTTAAACACACCTCGGGTTCTCTTTAATATTTCTCCTGTGAAAAAGAGTTATTTATATCTAAAGAAAACACAGAGGGATGGGGGTGGGAAGCTGCTAGGACCCATATTGTTTTGCTTTGAGGCCTCAAGGGGGGGGGGGGGCTGTTTTTTATGCCCCTGATCATAGTCTACATACATTAGGGGGGCCAGCCAGTTAATCTATCTGTATGTTTTTAGGATGTGGAAGGAAGTAGGAGTACTCTAAGGAAACCATGCAAACACAGGGAGAACATACAAACTCCATGCAGACAGCATCCTAAGTTAGATTCGAATTGGGGACCAGCACTGGAAGCAGGGCTGGATTTCTGGAAAGGCCCAAAGGCCCGTGCCTTGGGCGGCTGCAGCATAAGGGGGCGTCTGGACATGAAATAAGGGTTGCTACATAATGAAGAGAAGGCTGCAAGTGATGAGCAACACGTGAAAATGGAAGCTGATGCCCAAGGGAGTTGTACATGAAAGAGAGGGGCTGCAGTACATGGATGTTACACATGGGAGAGGGAGCTGCACATGGAAGTGAAGTCTCAACATACCTTGCCTAGGGACGATACAAGTATAAATCTGGCTTTGACTGCAAGGCAAGAGTGTTATTCACTATGCTACCGTGCCACCCACTTATTCCATGATAAACCTGGCCCAAATGTCCAGCTTACAGCAGCTTTCATGTTGTTTCCCTCTGCCTGCAATGCATGAGTGACTGATCTATATCTGGCTGTTTTCCAGTAAGGAACACCCATGATTTTTTTCACTTAAAGAGATTATTCAGTACTGATTAATAAAGCTGCTTTTACTGCTAATGTAAATCCACAATCCCGGATGAATGACAATAATTCAATAAAATGATTACTTTAGTGCCAACGTGAGTTGGAGATCACCTGACGCCACACACAGCAGTCTGGCTCTTCACACAAAAGAAACAACAGCCAATAACTCTGCTTCCTCAGTGCTGGTCGTAATGGAGAAAGCTACGCTTACGGATCATTACGCGTAATTTTACGCTATTACGCATTACGAAATTACGCTTACGGCATAGACAGTCAATTTCGGTACATGTCTATAATTACGCATAGCACTTACGCAATTACGCGTAAGTATACCGTAATTCTGGTTATTACGTTATAGGTTTACGCGTAAAATCCTACTAGCAATTAATGCGTAAGGTCATGCTGCCAAGCGGAAAAGTTGACGCATGGATCAATGTTAGGTAGCCGCCGACTTTAAGGGTTAATAGCAAAGCCCCCTTAAGTGCTAAGAGCCTCAAATTTGGAGAATATATTAAGGAGATCAGAAGGAATAAGAGGAAAAAATTTTTTTTCAAAAAGACCTTATAGTTTTTGAGAAAATCGATGTTAAAGTTTCAAAGGAAAAATATATACATTTAAAAACCCGCCGACTTTAACGGTTAATAGCAAAGCCTGCTTAAAATTTAGGAACACCAAATTCACAGGGTATATTAAGGGGATCAGTGGGAATAAGAGGAAAATTTTTTTTTTCAAAAAGACCTTATAGTTTTGGAGAAAATCGATTTTTAAGTTTCAAGGGCGAAAATGTCTTTTAAATGCGGAAAATGTCAGTTTTTTTTGCACAGGTAACAATAGTGTTTTATTTTCATAGATTCCCCCAAGTGGGAAGAGTTTTACTTACTTCGTTCTGAGTGTGGGAAATATAAAAAAAAAACGACGTGGGGTCCCCCCTCCCAGACCTCTTTAACCCCTTGTCCCCCATGCAGACTGGGATAGCCAGAATGCGGAGCACCGGCCGCGTGGGGCTCCGCAACCTGACTATACCAGCCCGCATGGTCCATGGATTGGGGGGTCTCGGAAGGGGAGGGGCAGCCAAGCTTTCCCCTCCCCCTCCGAGCCCTTGTCCAATCCAAGGACAAGGGGCTCTTCTCCACCTCCGATGGGCGGTGGAGGTGGAGGCCGCGATTTCCTGGGGAGGGGTTCATGGTGGCATCTGGGAGTCCCCTTTAAAAAGGGGTCCCCCAGATGCCCACCCCCCTCCCAGGAGAAATGAGTATAGAGGTACTTGTAGTACCCCTTACCCATTTCCTTTAAGAGTTAAAAGTAAATAAACACACAAACACATAGAAAAAGTATTTTAATTGAACAAAAAACATAACCACGAAAAAAGTCCTTTAATATTCTTAATTAACCATTAATACTTACCTGTCCCTTTAAAAGCCAGTTCCCACGCAATATCCTCGGAAATATACTAATCAGTTACAATGTAACAAAGTTATTACAATGTAACAACTTTGTTACTTTGTAACACCACCGCACCCGACGTCACTCGCCGCTCACCCGCCGGCCGCCGCATACACGCTAGTCCCCGCCGGCTCCCGCCGTCCACTACACCCACACCTGTCACTCATATACATGCTGGCACCCATGGGTGCCAGCATGTCTATAGGTGACATGTGGGAGAGGCGGGGAGGGCAGCGGAGCCGGCGGGGACTTAGCGTCCCTTCACCCGACAGAGCTCTGAGCTATATTAGCTCAGAGCTCTCGAAAGCATCTTTGTATTTGGGCTCCAAGGAGCCCCATTGGTCCTTAGCAGACCAATGGGGTTCCTTCAAATCAGAAGGAACCCCATTGGTCTGCTAAGGACCAATGGGGCTCCTTGGAGCCCAAATACAAAGATGCTTAGAGAGCTCTGAGCTATAGCTCAGAGCTCTGTCGGGTCCTGCAGCACAGACGCGGTGGCGGCGGCGGCGGTGAGTGACGTCGGGTGCGGCGTAGTTACAATGTAACAAAGTTGTTACATTGTAATAACTTTGTTACATTGTAACTGATTAATATATTTCCGAGGATATTGCGTGGGAACTGGCTTTTAAAGGGACAGGTAAGTATTAATGGTTAATTAAGAATATTAAAGGACTTTTTTCGTGGTTATGTTTTTTGTTCAATTAAAATACTTTTTCTATGTGTTTGTGTGTTTATTTACTTTTAACTCTTAAAGGAAATGGGTAAGGGGTACTACAAGTACCTCTATACTCATTTCTCCTGGGAGGGGGGTGGGCATCTGGGGGACCCCTTTTTAAAGGGGACTCCCAGATGCCACCATGAACCCCTCCCCAGGAAATCGCGGCCTCCACCTCCACCTCCACCGCCCATCGGAGGTGGAGAAGAGCCCCTTGTCCTTGGATTGGACAAGGGCTCGGAGGGGGAGGGGAAAGCTTGGCTGCCCCTCCCCTTCCGAGACCCCCCAATCCATGGACCATGCGGGCTGGTATAGTCAGGGTGCGGAGCCCCACGCGGCCGGTGCTCCGCATTCTGGCTATCCCAGTCTGCATGGGGGACAAGGGGTTAAAGAGGTCTGGGAGGGGGGGACCCCACGTCGTTTTTTTTTTATATTTCCCACACTCAGAACGAAGTAAGTAAAACTCTTCCCACTTGGGGGAATCTATGAAAATAAAACACTATTGTTACCTGTGCAAAAAAAACTGACATTTTCCGCATTTAAAAGACATTTTCGCCCTTGAAACTTAAAAATCGATTTTCTCAAAAACTATAAGGTCTTTTTGAAAAAAAATTTTTTACTCTTATTCCCACTGATCCCCTTAATATACCCTGTGAATTTGGTGTTCCTAAATTTTAAGCAGGCTTTGCTATTAACCGTTAAAGTCGGCGGGTTTTTAAATGTATATATTTTTCCTTTGAAACTTTAACATCGATTTTCTCAAAAACTATAAGGTCTTTTTGAAAAAATGTTTTTTCCTCTTATTCCTTCTGATCTCCTTAATATATTCTCCAAATTTGAGGCTCTTAGCACTTAAGGGGGCTTTGCTATTAACCCTTAAAGTCGGCGGCTTTTTTATATTATACGGGAGCGTAATATTACGCGATTACGGCAGACTGTGTAATTTCAATGGGAGTTTACTGTCTTACGCGTAATTTGTTACGCGTAAAACGTAACCCTACGGTCTACGCGTAATTAATTACGCGTAATACCGTAACCTTACACGTAACGCTTACGGTGCATTTGTAGTGAATTACGATGCGTAATTACGCTAATGCGTAATTTCGGCCCAGCACTGCGCTTCCTACTCTGAAGTCACTTGTGTACCAATATGTACTGTAGCACTGTGCATTATATACAGTGTGTGGGTAGAATTGTTATACTGTACTAGAAATCACATCAAAAAACCTCCACATAAAGGATAAATGATCAGAGCGTCCTTTATCATAATGAATTTCGTAATGATCGCTTTTTGCAGATTATGGCAGTATTATTATGTCATATACTGTGAGTTACTAGGAGTATTGGACTGTGAACACTAAAGTGACTCTAAGGCAAAGATGTGGAGCTGTGCAGCAGCCTGCAGTGTCCCCAGTTATGCATGTGTGTACACTGTGGATGCTTCTACAGTGATGCTGTAGTTGAAGTGGCTAGCTGAGAAGTGCCAGAGGCAGGCAAAGGTTAATCTCTCAGCACATTTCTTGTTGTATAATTGAAGATCGTCTGTAAACCAACCAGGCTTGTCTGATTAGCCACTGACCTGTAACATACGGCTATATTATCATAATAATTCCAGTATTTGTATAGAGCTTTTCTCCTGTCAGGCTTAAAGTGATTGTGAGGCAGCCACTAGAGCGCACTCAGTGGGCAGTAGCAGTGTTAGGTAGTCTTGCCCAATGACTCCTTACTGGTGCTGGCTTACTGAAATAGGAAGAGCCAAGCTTTGAACCAAGGTCCCCTATGTCAGAGGCAGAGTCTTTTTTATGCTCTTTTTGAAATACTAAAAAGAGAACAAAGTTAAATTCCAGTAAAGGTCGAGAGCCCCATGTGGTGCTAGCAGCGGACCAACTACTGTGTTGGGAAGAAATGAGAGGAGCCGAGCGTCTATTTTGTAGACAATGGGCTACCTGGCAACACTAAGTGACCATGGGTCGTCACCAGAGCACCCCACAAGGCTTGATGAGCTGTCACCCCAAGTGGATAGTGCACTACTTTGCTTCTGGTGGCCGACAGGTCATGGCCCCCAGGATTCCCTCACTGGTGGCAGGAAAAACAGGAAGGAGCATGCTTTGCATGGGAATGAGCAGACAGCGTCCACACCATCCTCACTGAGCTCCAGGAATGCATCAGGAAGAGGACGGGTCCGCTGCTGGATCCTCCAGGAGGTACGTGTAACACAGGTATATGTAGGAAATGTTGTAGGACACCTCCTACATATACATGTATTTATTGATGGAGCAGAGTGGTCTGTACACACAGATAGGCGCCAAACATAACAAGTTAGAACTCTTTACTGAATAAAAATATGCAGAGATAAATCATACACCACTATCAGGTAATACAGCTTACTTAGAACAGAGAGGAACACAGTGAATACAAGAAATCACAATACCATAGAGATCATTGCATCAATTTTACAGACAGTGACATTATTATTATTATTGATTTATAAAGCGCCAACATATTCCGTGGCGCTGTGCAAAGTAAGAAACAAACATGGGGTACATAATAATACAGACAATGGTGTAGACCAATATACAAGATACACAATTAGTGACAAAATACAAAAACATTATACAACATACAGAATACAAAATACAGAATTGATAATAACAGTAATAAAAGTAACATGATGAATAAAATGTATAATGATTTCCAAGACAAAAAAGGGGGAGAGAACCCTGCCCTTGCGAGCTTACAATATAAAGTGACATATTGTATTTGCTTTACTATACTGCAGTTTAGGTAATAATGTTGTTAAACCTCTAACATTTATAATACGTATTGTCCACTGTACAGCAATATATGGAAGATGCTGGAGCTATATAAATTACTAATACTGTAATACCAACACCACCACAATGTATACACTTTTGTACATACTGTGACAGATGATTGCTGCCTTAGCTGTGGATGGATCAGACAACACTGATACATCTGTATGATCCTCTACCAGAACAAGCCATCACACATGCTGGGGGACTTTTTACAGAGTAAAAAGCATAGAATTATGATTTTAAATTTAGTAATCACATACAGCTGAAACAAGACAGATATTATTTTTGACCAGACACTTTAGAAGTCATAACTTTTAATTAATTCAAAATTGCATTTAGCAGTTGCTAGGAAACAGGGTGACCTCTCTTAGAAGCAGTGAGGAAAGATCTCAAGAAATGATTCAAGCGCAGATCACTTTATACTGCAGCTTGGTTGCTATCTGTATAGGCACAGAGTAACAGCTCATGCTGAACACAGTGGGATTGACAGTGGCGTAACTACAATTCATGGGGGCCCCCCAGCAAAACTTTAATGTTCACACCCCTTCCCTTGTCTCCCCTTGGGGCCCATCTCACAGGGGCCATAAGACAAGTGTGGTCATCAAAACCACCACCATCCATAACAAGTGTAGCCACAAAACCACCTGATCTGAAGTGTAGCCTCCTGTATCGGAGGAAGGGAAGAGTAGCCGTTAGGGCCCTCCATAGCTCTGGGCCCCCTGCAATTGTAGGGGCTGCTCCCTTCTAGTGACACCCCTGGGGATCGGCATGCCCATATTTTAAAATGGGGGTAAAATACAAAATGCACTGAATAGTGCAAGCTTGTATTGTATCATTTTTCGTAGTGTGAGAGAGGTGGTGTTTTCACACTGGGTGCATTATTGTTGTTATTGTCTTTTTGCTATTCTAGAAAATAAATACAAAATGCAAATAGATTGCATTATTGATTAGGTCCCCATTTTAAAGTATGAAAAAGTACACCAAACTCATAAAAGCACATTCAGCTTTTGTTCTTATGCGTAGATGGTCACAGCCAGGGCTATTTCTGGCCATTTTGGTTTCCCAGGGATGACGTTTTCCCTAATCATGAGAATAACCTACATTAATTAATTATGCAGGCACCAATAACAAATGTAAAGGTTATATACAGCATGATGATGTTTTTTTATTATTAAGTCTATAAAGAATACACAATTTATTGCCAGGTCAGATACTCCACACTGGGCCAAACTAACTCGATCCAGATAACCAATGCTTCCTATAGCTGTTATGTTGATTTGTAGCCATTTTCTAAAGATATTATACTATTTATGTACAGCCTTGGTCTTTACAGATGGTATTACTATGCTGGAAATCCAAAGGAGATGCATCAATCAATACAGACCAAAACTAAAACAACTGATGCTTAAAGGGAAACTAAGGTGAGAGGAATATGGAGACTGCCCTGCCATCTTTATTCCCTTAGAAACAATTGCAGTTGCCTGTGCCTGGCTGTCATTTTGAGCTTTTGGCTGTAGTTGTGTTTGAGTCATACACCTGCAGCAAGCATGCAGACAGTGGAGTCACACCAGAGTCAGAGCATCTGATCGTCGTGCTCATTCTGGGCCTGTATTTGAGGCAGAGTACTAGCACAGAAGTCAGCTGGTATTATTTATTAGAGAATGAAGATGGGTGCCTCCATATTTCTCTTAGTTTTAATTGGCACATCAGCAGCACCTACCCCAACAAAATTACGCTATTCAGGCCTTCTGTGTTAAGCTAATCAGCAGTGACATTTAGATGTTAAAATTATCCTCCATCCCTTTCTTAATGGAACAAACAGTTGTGTGTAGGAATTTCATAAATCTAAGAATAGCTCTGTGGGGCGCCTCTCCTGCTGGTGCCACCCTAGTACCAGTAAGGGTTCTTTCACACTAGCCAACACGTGCATGAATGCGATTTCATGCACATGTTACTGATGCATGGCATGGGTCTGTTTCAGCGCAATTTGGCTTCTCCAACACAAATTAACTCAAAAAATGTTTCCAGGTGTGTTACATCACAATGCTTTGGAAACCTTTCTGTACTGTGAACGGTAGCATAAAAATCATGGGCTTTCATGTAACCACGTATACCACATACAATGTGCGGTGTGTCATAACGGACAGCAACGCACATATCTGTGAAAGCGGGAAACCAGCCGCTGAAAGAGCACTCATGAAAATATTAAGAACATACTGGTAAGGAAGCCCCTGTTAAGGAATTAAATGATCAAATCTGTAAAATGGGACGGCAGGAACCACTGACCTCCCAATTAGTGATGGTCATGCGCAAGAGAACTCATGAGGAATCATGTGATGTTACATAGTTATTTTGGTTGAAAAAAGACATACGTCCATCGAGTTCAACCAGAGAACAAAATGTGTTTGATCAGCTGACAGATTTGCAAAGCTCTGATTTGCTGGGATCACATCCTGCTTTAGCACATGATCATGACCAGCAAATCAGAGACTTAAATGTCTATCACCTGACCAAACTGATCACAAGCTTCTCCATGAGCTCTCATGGACATGACAATCACAAATCCCAATATATGACCATATACCACAGATAAAGGAAACAACATTTTACTAATTAAAATGTACACACACTAGATTTTGCCACTGGAAGCATTTGTCTATGATTTATTTTTATTTTTTTTAGGAAAAATGCTAGAATAAATATATGTATCCCTTGATGTCAGCAGCTTTACCTTCAAGCGGAATATAACCCTGCATTTCAACTTTGCTCTAAAACATTATTTACAGTATATTATATGCAACCAGCATTTTTTTTTTACTAGACCAGCATTGGAAGGGTTACACAGGGCTTTAAAGTCCCTGGAGATTTCTGCAGACGCATCCGAACTTGAGTTAGATACATTTTGTTTACATAAATGTATCTAAGTGTTGAATGTGACTCATCTCTCTCACTGAGAAGGAGTTGGAGGACAGCCAAAGAGTGTGTAACATTTCTAAATATATACATATAACTAAATAGAATGTAACTATCTGAACGTCTGCACGGAACTTAAAACCTCTGTGTTTAACCCTTCCAATGCTGGTCTAGTAAAAAAAAATGCTTTTTGCATATAATATGCTGTAAATAATGTTTTAGAGCAAAGTTGAAATGCAGGGTTATATTCCGCTTTAATGGCTGGGGCCCACTAGCAGTGCTTTCAGTGCCCTTGCTGATTGCCTGCAATTGACAGCGATTGGCGAAGTACTAGGACAGTGGAACCCTATGAGGGTGATTCCACTTCAGCAATTGCCATTTGTGTTAAAACCTAAACACACTGCCTGTAGCATTTTCTGATTTTGATTGAAGGAATGCAACAAAATCATGCATTCTTTCACAATTGATAGGAAAATCACTTTGTAAAACATTGAACAGATTGCAAAACACTTTGCGTTTCTGCTTGAGAGTGGGTCCCGTCCATAAGTGATTTGCTGGGCTACATACTACTTGGCCGCCCATTATTATAGCTCCTGCTGTAATCTGCAACAGGCACTTCCTGCTGATCCTCCCCCTTCCTCTTTCCATAGAGGAAAATGGCTGAGCAGTCCACCTGCACAATGACTGGACGGAGGTAAACTAGCACCTGAAGCGTTTACAGAAGATTCCTTCAAGTGATATTTATTCCAAGTGTGTACGTAGCATAAGTCCTTGAGGAAGTGATATCATCTGATAACATGAGCAACACATTAAAGCTTTGCTCACTTCAAACATCCAATCATGTGCAAGAAAATTGCAACAGTTCTTAATAAATGTGTCCTTGGAAGCTGTAAGCTATTCCCAGGGAAGGAGTGGATGCGAATGGGGCTGTATGTTCAGTGAGGTGCAGAACATGTCAAAACTATATCAAAGAGAAATAAATTGGCTCTATGAATGTATCCGGCATCCTTGTCAGATTAGTGCTTGATCTGGCCCTGCAGCTAATGTGTGGTGTATGATGCAGGCAGCCTTTCATCGCCTTGGAGACCGTGCCTGGGAAAATCACAACACAGCATCAGCCTCTCAGAGTACCGTACAGCATCTGCACTCACACTCCTGAATGTTAATGAGATATCTCCATCCTCCTGAGAGCAGCGGCTGACAGCTTCTTTTTAAAGGTTACCTACCTGACCTTGCTATTTAAAGATACCCATTCTCTTAGAAGAGAGTAGTATCTGGCCTAGCTGTGCCCTCATCACAAGATGCTCATTTGCAAAGGTTCTCATACCTTCTGTAATGTGCTTATAAAAGGAGGATTCCATGAAATGTCACTGGGCCGGAAATTAAATTAGAATAACATTTGCAATTTATACCTACTCTTTTTTTTTTATGCCCTTGAAATTTTAGAAAAGTACAAGATGATTGCTCTCAGCTCACTGTCCCCCGGAACAAGCATGGATGGGTGCGCTCTTCAAGGGTCGTCTGTACCACATGCGTTACAATCACCAAGCAACGATCTGCACTCCAAATTCTTGCTGACAGAGATTCATTTGTAAATAATTAAAGCAATGCAAACCTTAAAGAGGAACTGAGGAGAACCTCAGGTCAAAAGTTAAACACTTCCCTAAGGGCCTGAGCACACTGACGCAGTTGTGTCTGCTTTTTAGTTAGGCGTCAATGTTACAGATGCTGAAAAGCGGACTGCATTAGTGGGCTCAGGCAATAAGGGGAGGGAAGCTTCTGGACCCTCCAGAGGCTTCCCATGCTGTTCTCTAGTCCTCCACTGCTGCCCGGGATCTTCCTGCACATGCATTGTGACCGCGCTCCCTTTTCATGCACTAGGGTATGGCGCAGCATGGCCGAGCTCTTGTTTGAAGCGCTGGCGTGAGCGTGGAATCTAACAGGAGATTTGGAGGGGTGTGCGCTCAGCAACAGAAGACCGAAGGATGGTGTGGAAAACCTCTGGAGGATCCAGAGACTTCACTCTCTTTAGGTAAGTAACTGTTGACCAGAAGTTCGCCTCGAGTACTCTTTAACGCATTTCACCTCTGTAGAGGATCACTCATAAGGTAACAAGTAACATACTACAGCTCATTTAAGTGAGGGAGACCCTCCATTGAAGCATACATTTTAAGACTTGTATCAACTCGGAATTATTTGCACCTTACTAACCATCCCTACAGAATTTTTGACAGCCCTAAAGTCTGGCACACACATCCAATTTTGATTAGCCAATATTACCTCCTCCATAAAGTATGAGAGCTTACCTACACAATCTGTTCATAGTATTTACAATTTGTTGACCTTCATACTACATGGAGGTGGTAAAATTGGCCAATCTTTGGCCACTCAAAATTGGATGTGTGTTCCACGTCTTTAGATTAAGAAAACTCATAATTAATTGCATGACAGTTGATTACGTAATTAATCAGATTGTTGGGCAATCAATCATTAGCCTTCCAAATCTGATTGGTCCTTTGCAGAATTCCAGGTTATGGTATTATGGTAAGTAAACCCAGTCTTTGTAGAGCAGAAACAAACTTGTCTTGGCCAATTTTATATCACACCTCTAATAGCAAATATAGTGAGACTCGTCAGATCTGTATACATAATATTGATATGTTAAATTTAAGGAAAACATTACAATAACTCCCTGCTCCCTCTTCCCCTTTTCTTATCTTTCTTTTTTTCCCTTGATTCTTTGTTGAACAATAAAATGGTTCCAGGGAGATAGAGGTGCTTGCATTCATTGACGGGTATAACTGATCCTATTTTAGCAATGACCCTGTGTAGGTTATCTATGTTATCGATCTGTATTTGTGTAGTCCATACATTTACAGGTGAAACTCGAAAAATTAGAATATTGTGCAAAAGTCAATTTATTTCAGTAATTCAACTTACAATGTGAAACTAATATAAGAAATAGGAACCCTTTGCAGGTGTATGAATTAGCTGATTAGAGTCTGACACTTTGAGCCAAGAATATTGAACCTTTCCACAATAGTCTAATGGTCTGAGATATTGATTTGAGGGTTCTGATAAGCTGTAAGCCTTAATCATCAACCTTATAACAAATAAAGGCTTGAAATATCTCATTTTGTATGTAATGAATCTACCGTATATACTCGAAAACAAGTCGACATTGTATATAAGTCGAATCCAATATTCAACCCTCTTAAGCTGGAATGTTTTATTGACTCAAGTATAAGTCTACCCAGCAAAGTTAATGGCTGCACTTGGGGACCAGGAGGGGTTAATGACTGAACTGCATACAGTATTGCAACCATTAACCCCTCCTGTCCCTTAAGTGCAACCAGTTTCCTCCTCCAGGCACCCAAGTGCTGCAATTAATCACTCTCTTTTATGCAGCCCAGTATTTCCCCCCTGCCCCTTTCTTTGTCAATTGTTGTGGCCAGGACTTTCAGACCTGTGTTTTCTTGGCATTTCCTTTCAATAAAGTGTCACTTACCACAGGGTATATTGATGAAAATGGGAATATCACTACTAGTACACACATTACTCAGTGTGCTCAGTGTTGCCCGTGACTTGTGTATAAGTCGACCCCTATACTTTTATGAAGTAAATCAGACCTAAATTTCTAGACTTTTACTCGAGTATATACAGGTATTTCATATATTTCTTTTCCCTTTTAAGTTGAATTACTGAAATAAATAGACTTTTTGCACGATACTCTACTTTTTTGAGTTTCACCTGTATGTTGTATTTGAAAGTTAAATGCATATTTTGCAAATGTACAATATATTGTTGGAACTTAATAAACAGATATTTAAAAAAAACCATTACACTAACTGAAAAAATGCACTCAGTTTATTAAAAATGAACTATAGTTCCCCCTTAAAGGGAACCTTAATTGAGAGGGATATGGATGTTTCCTTTTAAACAATACCAGTTGCCCGGCAGTCCTGCTGATCTCTGGCTAGAGTAGTGACTGAATCACACACCTGAAACAAGCATGCAGCTAATCCAGTCTGACTTCAGTCAGAGCACATGATCTGCATGCTTGTTCAGGGGCTGTGGCTAAAAGTATTCAAGACACAGGATCAGCAGGGGAGTCAGGCATCTGGTATTATTTTAAAAGGAAAAATCCACATCCTTCTCAGTTTAGGTTCCCTTTAATAGCATGACTACTCCCTATTAGATTTTCTGCTAGCAAGATAATGCCAGCCACATGGTCTGCCCTGTGGCTGGTGCTGTGTGCGTCATGTACTCTTACAACAAAATGCCCGTCCTGGGAAATCCTACGTCACACACACAAAGACATCAGTCACCAGTGAAATAAAATGGCTCCGGAAGGCTGTCATCTTTTCCTATAGAACAACAAAAGGCAAGCATTGATCTGCAGTCATTCCTAGCTGCAGGCCATAAATAACAGGTATGATAATGGCCGCCTCTCCCACAAATCTCACAGGAAAGACTAGAAATTCGGGGAGGCGGCCCAGGAATCAAGTGGGATGAACTGATAAGTGACATGAGGTGTTTGTTTCTGGAACAAATGAACAGGTCTGAGTTCCTCAAACACGCTACATGTAAGGTAGGTCAACAAGGATTGTCTGCTTCATGGCTGGCTATAAAACAGATTGATGTACTCTAGCGCCTGCTGCCTGCACACTCCATCTATTTATGAGGCTGTAAATTACTTCACAGCCTTTTACTCTAATTTGTTATGTGCTGTGAAGATATTCTGCAGAAAATAACAGCGTGTTTACGAGATAGGGAACTTCCCAACACTCCTGTAGAAAGAGAAAATACTGTGTGATTGTATAATGGGGCGTGTTAGCGTTTAAATGCCTTAATAAAAATGGCGGTAGTCTGAGAAACAGAAGAAAAGGTCTGTCTGCCCAAATGCCCTGAATAAATCTGCAGTAAATCACAGAAACCGAAACCTCTCTGTTAACACATTGATTTTTTTTAATGCTGTTGCAGTATGGAGCATAATGTTATTCATTGAAGAAGGTTGTGCTTCATACTAGTGGAGGCCAATGAGATGCAAATAGTTCTAACTCACTGTAGGATTATGTAAATATAGGTAGCAGCTTGAAAATTGGCTTCCTAGTTTAGTTTAGGGAACCCAGCAGGAAACCTCATAGGAAAATTCCGCTAATGTGATTGGGTGGACACAGGTTGTGGAAAACTACGCCAACACTATTCAGCCAATCACAATGCTTCCTGCTGTAGAGGGTGCTGTGATTGGAGGACTGTCCCCTATGAGGTTTCCTGCTGTGTCCCCTCAAGTAAAGTAGCACCATCAATTGAATGCTGCTGAAGTGGAATTCGATAGTTCCATTTTTAAAGCTGATTTTTTTTTAAAGAAAACTTACATAATTTTACATCAGCTTGAAATTATTTGTATCTTGTGTAGACCCTCCCTATTAATTTATACACAGAAAACAAGACTTAAGAAGCTTCTAGTCAGTATTTTGGTTGTACAACTTCCCATGAAGAAAATTTTAAAGGCAGTTAAATAAAAGCTGTTTCCACAGTCTGTAACAGCTGTAAGGAAGTGGGCACTGAGCAAAAACAACTGTGGTACCTTACATTTTTGAGCTGTGCTGATCTTAAAGGGAATCTGACGTGAAAATAAACTTACAAAATAATGAATTGTAGGTGTAGTACAGCTAAGAAATAGAACATTATTAGCAAAGAAACATGTCATATATTGTTTCCAGTACAGGAAGAGTTAAAAAAACTTCAGTTGTTATCTATGCAAAAAAGCTTCTCTGAGCTCTTTGACCAACTTGGTCGCTGATTTCTGGAGCACTATACGTCAAAGAAACAGTGACAGACAGCTTCAGATAAGGTTCAGTGAGAAGAGAAGTTCAAAGGTTCATTAGCGCTGCAAACCACACACTGTATTTTAAATTACTGTATAAGAAAGAGCAAACTGCAAATCCTATATAATAAAATACAAGTGTCCCTGCGTCTGTCCCTGTGTCAGTGCATTGCGCTACTGCGCATGTCAAGCACTGACAGCCATTGGAACAAGACGCAGGCCGGGCCGGCCAGTGCACACGGGTGCACACACGCGTGGCTCGGGCGGGTGCACACACTGACTGGCGGCGGTGTAAAGAGACCTAGAGCCCGTTTTTAAACGGGCATAGGTTAACTAGTATGACAATATGATGCAATGCTATAAAAAAAACGTTATAAAAAACTGAAAATAAAAATATGAGACTAATTTCTTTATTTCTTATCCGTACTACACATACAATTCATTATATCATACGTTTTTTTTTGGGGGGGGGGGGGGTTTGTAGTGCAGATGAGTGGTACCCGGTGGGGGTCTTCTGCTGTTGTAGCCCATCCGCCTCAAGGTTGTGCGTGTTGTGGCTTCACAAATGCTTTGCTGCATACCTCGGTTGTAACAGTCAGTCAGCTTCTATCAGCTTGAATCAGTCGGCCCATTTTCCTCTGATCTCTAGCATTAACAAGGCATTTTCTCCCACAGTACTGCCGCATACTTTATGTTTTTCCCTTTTCACACCATTCTTTGTAAACCCTAGAAATGGTTGTGTGTGAAAATCTCAGTAATTGAGCAGATTGTAAAATACTCAGACCGGCCCATCTGGCACCAACAACCATGCCACACTCAGAATTGCTTAAATCACCTTTCTTTCTCATTCTGACATTCAGTTTGGAGTTCAGGAGATTGTCTTGACCAGGACCACACCCCGAAATGCATTATAGCAACTGCCCTGTGATTGGTTGATTAGATAATTGCATTAATGAGAAATTAAACAGGAGTTCCTAATAATACTCTAGGTGAGTGTATATTTAAATTTTTACATTTTTTTTGCAATATGAAATCTGAAGTACATGTAGCACCAAATCCCAGATTCTGATGTGCTGTTCTGCGATTAATGTACTGCAGGAAGTTGGTCCCTTCCCCTACATGCTGGTAATCACAACCACACCCCCTTAGGACACATGGGGGCCACAGTGACACAGTCCATATGGCAGCGTAGGGTTGGCTCAATTATCCTTCCTCCTGGAAACAGAGCTTTCTTCTAGATGCTGACTATTATGACAGGCTGTCAGTCAGTACAGAGGTGTGGCTTCAGCAAGCAGAAATGTCAAACACTCCCTCCCTGTTTGTTCAGTCTGCAGAAGAGAAGCTGAGCAGCTACTATGTTGCAAACAAGTATACGGGATTCAGTGCTGAAAGTATGTTATTTTTTTATCTGGCAACAATATAAACTTTGTAATACATATGTTACAATACATACTTCAGATAAATGCACATTATCTTATTATTATTTTTTTCTAATAGACTATTGACAGCAATTTAACTTCCCTGCTCTCTGTGTCATCTACCAGCCTTTCAACAGAAACAGTGAGTGAGTATTATTCCGCTACTATTCACTGCTTTGTTTATACAGGGTTTGCCAAAATCCACCCTGGCCCATCCAAGTATAAACATGAATTGGCCATAGATCTTCATATTTGCACAGGAGCTGCACGGATGAGATAATGAGGATATGTGTATTCAGTGCGTTTTCTTATAGGAAATCTTCAGGTAAGAGTGGCAGAGCTTCCGGCATAAGTCACTCCAATATGGACTGATACTCTGTTCCAGAAATTCTCCAAGTCTTGTGTACACAGGTGGTTCAGCAATTTTACAAACACCAAATGTTCTATTCTGTTGAGTATGTGCTTCAATGATGCGTCAGTGAGTTGCCATGGATACCCAACACTCCACTGATGCACAGCCAATAAGTATGCATTCTGGTGAAATTGGCTCTTGGCTAGAAGCAGTCCTTCATCAGAAATCAGGGCCGGATTTACCATAAGCCACTGTCGGCACATGCCTACAGGCACCTGATGATGAAAAGGGGGCTCATTTCACTCCCCTAGCACCTCCCTCCTTCCCTATGCTGAGTCCCAAGCTGAGCATAAATGAGAGGTTGCTCATCTAGCTCTCGACATTCCAGTGATGAGATCTCCCTTCAGTCATGGGCACCACTAGCTACTTAATACTGAGCGTACCTCTGGTTACCTAATGCTAGGGGACACCTGTAGCTGCCTACGATGGGCAAGGGAAGTAAGGGAGAAGTGACAGCTGGGGCAGCCAGCACACTTGCGGTGCGGTTCGGAGGGGGTTTGTGGGTTCCCAGAGGGCAAAATTTAGGGTGCCAGGACATCTGTGCCTATAGGCTCCTCTGATGTAAATCTGGGCCTGTCAGAAAGTACAAATAGCCATTAGTTCAGCCCATGGTCAGCTAAAACAGCTAATTTCTCCCATGTTGGCCAACATAAGTATCATGTCTATGCCTACTTTAACAAACTTTGCAAATAACCACATGATGATCATTCTGCAAAGGAAACATCCATAAGAAGCAGTGGCTGACAACATACATCTAGCCACAGGGTCCACACAACAACAAGAAGTGTAAATACTGACCTGCTTTCCTCACATCATAGCATTTACCAGCACAATTTGCTGCCTGTTTTGTCCAAAGAGAAAAGATGGTAGCTTCAACTGAATATCTGTTTGGATTTGTACATCAGCGAAAAAGAATGTCACCCGCAAGGATCAGGATTCAATCCTCCAGATGGCAGTTTGGCGCAGAGTGTTGTACAGATACATTGGGCTTGATTCACTAAGCTGGGGCAGTCTCTGCTGAATCTACAGTGTGCACAGCCTCTCCAATGCATCACAGAGAGATCTGAAATGCTGTCCCACCTTAGCTGAGTACATTGTTCTCCTCCTTGTCCATCCTGCTGGAAGCCACTCCATCACGTGTTTGTGCTTTCATCTCCCTTCACAGCACCAGAACACTTCATAAGGCAGTAGCCATGCAACGTGTGTATACAGCATTTGACTTGAATTGCTCCAAGTGGGTGACATTCTTTGTGTGTGTGTACGCACCTTTAGGGCCCATTCACACTGGAGCGATTAACGGGTGTTAACCGCTAATTGCCGACAATCGCTAGTGCTTTTTAGAGTGCTAGTGTAATGTAATCTCCCTGCCACGATCGTTGGCAATTCGCAATTTGCTACATGCAACATTTTTTTCCCTGATTTTAGAGCGATCGCGATTGCAATGTATTTAAAATGTGAATCGCGATTGCTCAAAAAAAATCACAAAAATATACAGTTAAAAATATGTGATAATCACGAAAAAAATGTTGCAGCAAGACGCTAGCGATAATCGCTAGCATTTTGCGATCCCCAGTGTAAACAGGGCCTTAGGGCCCATTCACACTTCATCGGGAATTGCGCGATTCCCGCTCAAGGCAAACCGCTAGCGGTTTTTTAAAAACTACTGCAGCATGTAACACATTTCAGTGTTCTCACTGCCGCGTTTGCTGTTAGCATGCATAGCACCGCTAATCGTGATCGCGCCAAAACCGCCGCGTGTCCAGTGATTTTTCCGCGTTAATCGCGGGAAAATTACTCCCGCAAAACCGGAGTTTTGCGATTTTAGATGTGAACAGGGCCTAACTCTTCCCATCTTTATAAGTTAGGAAATTTGCAAGCATTGTACAAACACAAGTAACCCACTTACTTTAGCCAGAGGTCTAACTAATTGATGTCTAGCTAACTGTCTATTGTCTTTCTATTGTCTAGGTAAGCATGAAGAAAACTGCACTATATGTTGACGACAAAGGCTGCCAAAGGCCCCCCCTCCCCTCCCTTCCCTGCTTAGGGCTGGTTGTTCCAGTTTCACATAGATAGCCTCAATGACTCCTTTTGCTGGCTGTAGCCGTTCTTCTATGGGCTGAGAGATGTTATGATGGAAAGTCTGTGTTATGCTGGGAATACACGGGTCATTTTTTTCCACTCTCAATTCTCCGCTCTATTGATTTTGCCACTCGATTCTCTTATCTTTTTCCATTCACCTCTACCAGGAATCGAGCGGCAAAACGATCGAATGGGAGATCGGACATGTCGGAAATGATCTATCTAACCATTTATCTGCCGCAAAAACGACCTGTGTATTCCCAGCATTAGACTGCTATCCTACTGCTGGTAATGAAGGAAAGCAGACTATGCATTATTTACACACCGCAGAGTATGTTATTTGCACAGCTGCAAATACGAGAACTGTATGCATGAGTTTAGACCAGTTAATGGTAAGCTCCAATACATTTTATCAGGCCTTGTCAGCCAGAGATTACTACTGCTAGGCAACAGCCTACATAGAATAGAAACCAATCAGATATCAGCTTTAAATGACACCTGAATTGAGAGGGATATGGAGGCTGCCATATTTTTATTTTTGCTTAAAGAGAACCTGAACCAAAAATAAACAGTCAAAATAACCATACACAGGTGACACTTACCTCCTGTGTAGTCTACTACTCAATCTCTTTCTCCTCTCCTGTGTCCCGTTTGTCCACTGTGATCAATGGATTTCTCCGTCCTCCATTTTAAAAATGGCCATTACCCCATAACAGCTTCCTGGTCAGCACACTGTTAAACTGTAATACCACCCACTTGAGCAATAGGGAAACATGGACATTACCTTGCTCATTCAGTTGTAACTGACAGCTGCTGATATATGGAGAAAACAAAAAAGAAGCGCTCTATGGCCTAGTGCACACCGGAGCGTTTCCGCTGCGGTTTGCGATCTGCTTGCGGGTGCGGATCTGCTAGGGTAATGCATTTCAATGGGGTGGTGCACACCAGAGCGGGTGGCGTTTTGCAGAAACGCATACTCCCGGGCTGCAGCAGATTTTGGATTGCGGATGCGTTTCTGCCTCAATGTTAAGTATAGGAAAAACGCAAACCGCTCTGAAAAACGGCACTTCAGAGCGGTTTTCCAGGCGTTTTTTGTTACAGAAGCTGTTCAGTAACAGCTTTACTGTAACAATATATGAAATCTACTACACCAAAACCGCTAGACAAAACCGCAAAACGCTAGCTGAAACGCTACAGAAAAAGAAGAAAAAGCGTTTCAAAATCTGCTAGCATTTTGCGGATCTGCTAGCGGTTTTTGGTGTGCACCAGGCCCAATAGTGTATTAAAATTTTTAATGAGGATACGCAATATAAAATTCCACTTACATTTAGGTTTCTTTAAAATCAGCATGTAGTGGCCTGCCCACGATCGTAACCCAGGACCCGGAGATGCGACGTTGTTGTTTCATGTTCCGCTGACTGCGGTGTCACTAGGAGGGGAAGGAGGGGGCGTGACCGCTCACGCTGATTTTAAAGAAACCTAAATGTAAGTGCAATTTTATATTGCGTATCCTCATTAAAAATTTTAATGCACTATTGGAGCACTTCTTTTTTGTTTTTTCCATACACTTCAGTACCTGGAAAATGTGGCTAACCACAAGAAAATGTATGCGTGCTCAACACCAAGCTTAACCCTTACAAGTCTGGCTGTGCAAATCTGGCTAAATTGGCTTATCATGAGGCATTGCTCATGCAAAAATGCATTTGCTTTTGCATGCCAAACTATGCAGGGTCAAAAACTAATATCGCAAGGCGGTTGCCCTGCAGGAATTAGTTCATGCTACATTAGCACTATCCAGGAGCGCCACGGAGAGGAATCCACCCAGTGAGAAGCAGCTCCAAAGTGCACCAACAAAAAGGATAACACCTGTCATTTTTTTGCATAATTGACTTTAGCCTAGCTAGTTAGCGCAGGGCATTTTTTTTTTCACTAGCTGCTGATATATAACTGACAGCAACTGGTATATTTCACTTCTGACAAAATAAAAAACTGGAAGGGATCACTATAAGAAGAAAATGGTGAGCTTCTGAGAGGAACTGACGGAGAGGTTAGTATGTAATGTTCATTTGCAGCTACGTCATGTGTTTATTTTAAATAATTTTCCTCGCTTCAGGTTCCCTTTAAACAATGCAAATTGCCTGGCTGTCCTGCCGATTCTGCATCTCCATTACTTTTATCTTTAGACCCTGAACAAGCATGGAGATCAGATGTTTCTGACTAAAGTTTGACTAGATTAGCTGCATTCTTGTTTCAGGTGTGTGATTCAGACACTTCTGCAACCATTCTCTTTAGCAGGATAGCCAGGCAACTGGTGTTTACAAGAAAATAAATATGGCAGCCTCCATATACCTCTCACTTCAGGTGTCCTTTGAAGAATCTTCCAATTTTACAATGCTAGTGGTTTATATCTTGCTGCCACTGATAATTTATAACCTTATATTATTATTTTGCATGATCATTAAAGCTGATGGGACTAATTTTTTTTAAAAAAGAAACCAGATACTTACCTAAGGAGAGGGAAAGCTCTGGGTCCTATAGAGCCTTCCCTCTCCTCTCCCGATGCCCTCGGTGCAGCGCTGGCTCCCTCGTTTGAATACCCTGCCGTGGGGGACTTTGGAAGTCTTCGGGAACCAAGTCCTCTTGAAGACAGGAGGCTCCATACTGCGCACCCGCGTTAGAGAGGGCGCTTGTGCATGCGCAGTATGGAGCGGCCCATCTTCGGGAGCACTCGGGCTCCCGAACACTTTCCGACATCAACTTCGCCAGCGGAGCGAGCAGTATTTGTCCAAATTAGAGCGAGCAGTATTTGTCCAAATTAGTCAAATACTGCTCCCGGGGAAAGCGCTGCACGGAGGGCACCGGGAGAGGAGAGGGAAGGCTCTATAGGACCCAGAGCCTTCTCTCTCCTTAGGTAAGTATCTGGCTTTTTTTAAAGAGAACCCGAGGTGGGTTCTAAGAATCCTAATAGCAGACAGAGGCTGGCTGTGCATATAATCACCAGCCTCTGTTGCTATATATCGTCCCTCCAGGGCCCCTCTGTGCTCTGCTCTGCCCCCCATAAATCGACATGCAGCATGTCACCAGCCGACTGTTTACAATTGCCTATCAATCTCCGCCGCTCCCCCGCCTCCTCCATAGCTCCGGTCCCCGCCCACGTCCCTTCCCTCCCCGCTGATTGGAGGGAAGGGACATGGGCAAGGACCGGGGCTATGGAGGAGGCGGGGGAGCGGCGGAGATTGATAAGCAATTGTAAACAGTCGGCTGGTGACACGCTGCGTGTCGACAGCGCAGCTGTGATTTATGGGGGGCAGAGCAGAGCGCAGGGGGGCCCTGGAGCGACGATATATAGCAACAGAGGCTGGTGATTATATGCACAGCCAGCCTCTGGTATTAGGATACTTAGAACCCACCTCGGGTTCTCTCTTTAAGAAGCGGTTCCCATTTATTTTAGTTAACTTAGTGTATTTTTCCTTCTGTTTTAAGAAGGCAATTACACCAAGCTTTGCTTTTTTAGTAGGAGGGCTTTTTGGTTCCTTTTATCCCCCTATACATTCCTAGTAGTTTGGGTCACCCTGAGCTGCTTGGTTACTCTGGTGTAATCTGTATGTAAGCACATTCAGATGCATGTATTTCTATGCATTTTTTAATGGCCATTTGCAGTACTTCTTATTAGACATGCCTCACTTTCAATTTTGGCCTTTTTACCACCTGGGGCACAGTTCCCTTGCTTACCCTATGCACTATTTTCCCTACATACACCACTGGCTCCACCCACTTTACATTAGTGATAAAGAGGAACTGTAGTGAAAATAACATAATAAATAAAATTGCTTACTTTTTACAGTATTCATTTATACATTACTTAGTCAGAGTTTGCCCATTGTAAAATCTTTCCTCTATCTATTGGAGAGTTCTGTGCACAGACGAGTTGATACTGCTGGCATGGCAGTTGGAAAAAGTCATTATTTCCCACAATGCAACAAGGTTCACAGACAAAACAGCAAACTGTCAGGACCATGGTCGTGACATCACACTGTGGAGGGCTTTCTCCACAATATTAGCCACACAGACTCCTCGATGATCTTTTCAAAAAAAATTAAGATTTCTTGTGGGAAAAGGGGCATCAGCCACTGATTGGTATGAAGTTCAATTCTGGGTTAAAGTGAACTCGAGCAGAAGTTCTCACCCTGCAGAGAGGGAAGCCCCAGGATCCAGTACACAAGACGGACTCCAGCACTCTCCATCAACTTCTTCTTTATTTAGCCATGGAACAATAGCACAACAAGTGCCCCCTGTCCAGCCACAGGATCCTATTGAGGCTTTCCTCTCTAGTCAAACCCCCCCCCTCCTCCTGATGCAGAGCACGGCCCCCGTCCTAATCGGGGCCGCACAGCTTCACTTCCATATTAATGGCCGCACTGTAGCCTCGCGAGCTTGCCTGCTCATGTGCAGTAGCATGGAGCCTGCGGCTCCTCGAGCCTGCTTGCGCATGCGCAAGCAGGCTCAGTCGGCTGTTGCGCAGCCACGAATAGGGAAGAGGAGATGGAATGGAGAGGGAAGCCTCAATTGGATCCCAAGGCTTCCCTCTCTTTAGGTAAGTATCTGGTTTTATGTACCCGAGCTTCGGTACACTTTAAAGTTCCTCTTAGAGAGAGTCTGGAGCCTTGCAAAAATCACCCTTTTTTACAGCCAGTCCTGTTAAGCACTAATGGCTTAGCTGAAACGCCACCATCCTGCTGCAAACGAGGCTTTATTCACCCAAAAATGCTCGGGGCAAACTGCGGGACTCCTTCCTGTTGGAGGCAGAGCTTTGAGCTGCAGCTCTGCCTCCATTCACGTCTATCTCCCGCTGATCTAAGCCTCCTCCCGCCCCTCTCTAACTTCTTTCACTGAGAGGGGCGGGAAGGAGGCGGAGATCCACGGGAGATAGAAGCGAATGGAGGCAGAGCTACAGCTCAAAGCTCTGCCTCCCTGGGCAGCAAAATCCACGACCAGGAAAGTTGAAAAAAGGGCGATTTTCTGAGGTTTCAGAGTCTCTTTAAGTGTAACAGTCTCCTAAAACCGTCTCATTAGCCTCACCCAAGGGGAAGAAGAGCTACATTTCTGCACAGCTAATAACATTTGCACATGTGTGCCACAATACTGATGATTTGGCTCTATTTGCCATCCCCAACCCATGACAGTTAGTCAGTTACAGATCACCGCTTCTGTCTACAATTTTTTAATGAAATAAAGCGAGAAGTGTATTTGGATTATTATGGCTGAAAGAACCCAAGCTGAAAATCAAAATGGCCTAATTAGTCGGGAAAATGAACTATGAGAGGCTGGCAATAGAGGTTGAACATTGTACAAACACTTGTGGATGAGGTCAGGCATGGGATGAGCAGTCATGCAGATGTCTGAAGAGAAATAACTACTTGTTAGGCTCTGTGCGGGTCATTTAGCTAATGAATTACTGCCTGTGTAGCTGTGAGAGGAGGATGACAGTGACACGGGTGACTCTGCACTCTTACACAATGCATACACTGCCGGCTGAAGGTACAGGCAGGTGACTCTACCTCAAGCAGCGTATACAAACTGTGCCGCTCAGTGTGAGCAAAACGCTGTGCAGATTGAAGATCATGGCTTTGCTACATTCAGCTAATGGTGGTGACTATACCTGGACCCCCACATCAGTGGACCCACCCAGGACACTCCTCAAGCCCTTCAGCTGCTACATTACTGTGGCTATATTGGTAATGATCACAGGGCTGGATGGAAAGGCCACCAAGGCCCAGGCTGTGGGTGGCAGCTGGTCAAGGGGTGGCTGGACATGGAAGAGAGATTGCTGCATATGACAGAGGCTGCAAATGGTGCATAAGATTGACTGTAATGATTGTAGTAACCACATGCAAAGGACCTAAGTAATGCTTCCGTCTCCCTTTCCAAAAAACCTGTTGGCTCAAGGCCAAAGGGATGTAGTGATGTGTCCATAAATTGTGACCTAGCTGAAATGTCTGAAGAAGTTCTTGATCATAAAATAAGAGAATATATCAAACAATACAGACAGTCTTCTACTTACAAATGGCTCAAGTTACAACATTCCAGAGATGCAAGCAAAGTTGTCTTCATGTACAAAATCTACAATACTGCTTTTTTATCACATATTTTTGTTACAGTATTGTTATAAACTGTTTGAAGTGGTTTAAAAGACTTAAAAAGCACTTTGAGAACACCCAAAAAACATGGTTTATACTATATGTCCAAATCTGGAGTTGTCTAAAATCATTTGTCCATGTTTATATAACACATGACGCAACTTACAAACAAATTCAGCTTACAAACTCCCGGTAAAGAACCTGTTTGTAAGTACAGGACCCACTGTAGTCTAAAATGGAAGAATCATAGAATTGCAGAAAACAGCTACACGAAAGTATGTCTAAGGGTTCTTTCACATCTTAGATGATTTTGTTGCGTTTTTGACGCAACATCCATTGTGTGCATTTTCCAAGGTAAAATGAAAGTCCATAGACTTTATTCCACATCTAGTTGTAGAAGAAATCCACTGCTCTGTGTTCCTGTGCTTGCGCTTGCTTAGCCAGATCAAAGTGTCTAATTAGTTCTTATCTGCAGCTGTGAATAGACTGCAGGAGCTCTGCCAAGGCAGCTCTCCCCGTACAGTAAACACTGAGACTACTTTCACACATCCTGTGTTGCATTGTGTTGCGCTGTGTTACCCCACTGTTCTCCCGTCGCAGTGACCATTAGTCTCAATGAGACATGCCCACCTCCTACAGTGCGATGCAATGTGATGGAAGTGGTCACAAAAATGCAAAGATGACACAAACTCTGTACGCCTCTGCGGTACCATGTGGCAGGCATTCGCATTGGAGTCTAAGTGGTGTTGTGGAGCGGATGCCCCGATTTGGGGAAAGAAACAATGATCTACATCCTGTCAAGCATGGAGCTTGTCACCGTTCGTGGGGGGGAGACGACTATGCATGTTACCCTGTTGGCACAGTCTGCCGCAGGGTAATATGCACAGGGCAATGGTGCAGTGTGATTGTCCTGTCCCGGGCTCCCCTGCTGCAGGGCAATCACACTGCACCAAGTCTAAAACTAGCCTGAGGCTTAAATTCAGAGTACTCCAGTTAATTAAACATTATTTAAAAAAGTCCTTTATTGCAATGTTTTGGGGTCACCTAACAACCCTTACATAATTGCATAGTAACCTAGGTTGAAAAAAGGCATGCGTCTATCAAGTTCAACCTTACTAGTCATCTACCTGACTGGATGAAGGTATCATCTTCCTGCATCTAGCGGTCATAGCTGTGAACTTCAATCCCTTGGAACGAAACTGAGAACATACTCTCTACTGTAAAAGATAAGTCCCAGCATGATAACCTTTTAGTACCAAAAGAAGTTGGTTTCACTTTGCTGGGAGTACTGAAGGGGTTAAAGGGAACCATAGATGAACGTTTCACACAAAATAAACATATCAGTCGATACCTTGTAAAGAATAAATGCTCTACCTGATAATTTCGCCGCTCTGGCGTCCCCTTTTTAGTGTTTTTTTTATCCATTATTGCTCCAGGAAAAATCAAATATGGCCGCCGGTTCATATCCCTTCTGCTTCCGGGTTATGAGTTGTTTTGGATGTGCTGTCTAGGATATATGAGAAAGGCTGCTGCAGCCTTTCATCTGTGTGCTTTCATTTTGGTATGATGTGCAGCTGCCTGTAGGAAGTGTCTCTCATAGGAATGAAACTGCAGTCATCATCATTATCTATGCAGAGTGCACACAGAGCACACAGATCATATTGCAGGCCACACTTGTCTGTTTCAGATATTCTCTCTCAGCAGGAGCAGCCCCTCCCATGTCATCACAGATCTCAGTATGCAAAGCAGGAAATCTGAGACAGGAGGGGGCATGCTTGGGCTTGAAAAGACTCCACAGAAGAGTGACTCAGCTATAATGATTCCAGGTCAAACCTAGACTGAGCCAGTCGGGGATTTTTATCACAGCTGCTAATAGACTAATTTAGCAGATAAGAATTAAACTAAAAGCAGGGTAGGTGTTTACTGTCATGTTTCCACTGATAAATGTAATACAATACATGAGGGTGCTTCGTCTCTGGTTCTCTTTAAAGAGACTCCGAGATGACAGACTCACATTGGTTTGCAAAAGACCAATGGGCATTATCCCACTCTAGGGAGGATTCTCATTGGTTCACTGAGTAGTGGACCAATGAAATTCCTGCCTGGTGCTCATGGAGGATTCCCATTGGTCTATTTCAAACCAATGGGAGCCTGATGCTTCAGATGAGGCTCTGGGATCAATATACCTGATGGTGACAGGTGGCAATGTGTAAACAAAACAGACAGAATCAGATGAAATACTGATGTCATTGTGAGAAACTGATTTGTTTAGATGAAGAACAGATACGTTTTTACAATATGAGTTTTTTTATCTGGTACAGTGTGAATCCCGCCATTTTCCATTCATAGCAAACATACCTCTAGCTTCCATTTCAGAAATGACATTGCAAGGTTACTGATTCTCTTACTAACCTCAAGTAACTTGAACCCTATGAGGTAATCAATGAGCTGCAGCTGCTGCCCTCCTATTTCACAGACCGCGTGCGTCACTTAGACAGATGTTACAGTACAGCGCACCAGCCAGCATGTCATTCTGCAATTACCTCATAGTCTGTTTTATTACAGTGCTAATGCTAGGTACACAGTCACTATTTTTTAATAGATTAGACATCAGATCTGATAAAGAACATAAAAATCTATTTTGGTAAAAATGACTCAATCTATGTTTATTTGTTTCGTCAGTCAAATAATTGATCGAGAAATATTGTTCTGTGGGAGATCAATTGGGATGGAGCAGCGAGGGAGGAGGAAATGAACAGGATCGGCATGAGACGAGAGTGAGGCTTCCTGCTGCAGACAGCATTACCAAGCTTGCGGTTAGAGTTGGGAGAGATATAATAAGCCTTGTTCACACGCCTGACTTAAGTCGACTACCGAAGCCGATAATCAGGCATGTGTACAGCGCCCCCCAACCCGCAACACACAAGCAATCCGCCTGGCAGATCTACTCACCCCTAACAACGGCTGATTCTACTGTTCGCGATGCTCAGCTACACAGCTGACACACGTGCGTGCACCTGGCCCAGTGATGTCACCAAAGGAGCGATGTCGCCCAATGAGCACTGGCGACTCAGGCTGAGCCAGACCTGAGTAGGTTACCCACGGTTACAGTCTTTGTGATTTCACACCAAACAACATTCTTGTTGATCGGATGTGGTGGTACTGGTTACCTGGCTCCTCAGACTTCATTAACTATATCAGTGGTACCATCAATGCCGGCAACACTATGATAGCTTTTTCTTATTTACAGGTAAACTTTGAAAAATTAGAATATCGTGCAAAAGTCCAAAGTCATTCAACATTAAAGCAACTTATATATAAAATAGACTCATTACATGCAAAGCAGGATATTTCAAGCCTTTTTTTGTTATCATTTTGATTATTATGACTGTCAGCTTATGAAAATCTAAGTCTTAGAATATTGTGAAAATGTTCAATATTCTAGGCTCAAAGTATTGCACTCTAATCAGCTAATTAATTAGAGTGCATTAGCTAATTAGTGGATCAGCTAATTAATCCAAAACATCTACAAAGTGTTCCTAATTTATATATTAGTTTAGTCTTTTAAGTTGAATTACTGAAATAAATGGACTTTATTTCAGATGATATTCCAATTTTTCGAGTTTCACCTGTATATGCAATTACATACATAGCGCTGACACTTGTTCCACAACGCTTTGCAGAGCGTACTTAATATTTAAACTGTTCCTCAATGTAGAATGCAATCTAATATCCCTTCCTTACTACAGTCCAGGGCCACTTCTGGAGGGAGGAATGTAAACTTGAGAAAACTGGAGTATTCTAGAGAAACCAACACAAACTCATAGAGAACATAGAAACTCCATGCAGATAGTTTCCTGGCTGGGATCATAATGTAAACCCTGATGGTCAATGATGGTCTACATATACAGAGTCCAGCTTAGTTCAAATTAAATGTTACCCTGTAAAATGGCACAAAAAAGCAGTGTCTGCATAGCGGAAGCCTGGAAAGTTTGACACACAACTCCAGCCATTTTTTGGTTTATGTACCATGCAAAATGTTAAGACCTCTTTCAGGTCTTTAGTCTTGTCTTAAAATAATTTTTCTCACTAATAATGAGCATAAAATTCCCCTGCCAAAGAAATCTCCAATGTCACAGGAAGTCGAAGAAACCTAAAAAGCGAAAGTCTCTACTTGCCTATCAAATAGCTGGCAACTGATTAACACTGCTGCTGGCTGATTGATTTGTTGCTTGTGACATCCATTTGCTGCTGCAGCTTCCATTTCCTGAGTCAATGGAGATATACATGTGTTCACTGACTGTCCTGACTAAATGTTGAGTAAATTTTGCTATCGCCAAGAGACTGCTACAATTAAAACGTATTTCTGGTAACAGAGGAAGAACTGGAACTACAGTAGTACCATTTCTAGTTTACATTATAGGTCATAAGCGGTCACTGGGACAGCAAATCCTTGCAACCACTATCAGAGCAGGCAGGAAATAAACCATCCCCACTCGATTTTCCAGGTCTTTAACAGGAACTGGTCGGTCACACTCCAAATGTTCTTTAAAGGATACCATAGCCCTTACTACATTTTTAAATTGACGCCATGTGTTTGTGTGGGGAGGTGCACATAGCCTTACCGCACCTCCCGTGATCCGACGTCTCTCTCCGCTCTTCATAAAAAGGTCTCGGTACAGCGTTGTGGTTGGCGGAGTTGGCACAGCCGCAGTATGCGCACGCTCCCAGGGGAAGAAGTGGCTAGTGTGCGTGCAATAACAGATAGCAATAACATAAATAACCCTATAAAGGCATATGTGCAATATACCTTATTCTGTTTTGTTTCTTGTTTTTTTCTGGTTGGACTTGATGGACAGATATATTTTTTCAACCAAACTAACTATGTAACTATGATGAAATAATTGTCGTAATTTTACAGTGTTTTCTGGTATTGTATACTGTATGTGTATAGACACCCATGACTCTTGTTTTTAGATATCATGACCCTTCCAGGATAGTATTATATTATAAGTTTTTATTTACTCTTGGTAATAATGCTTTTACTATTATTACCATTATTATTATTCTTATAAGCAAATAACAGTAATAGTTTTAATCCTATTAGAGCCAAAGAGAGCTTATTATTATTTGTACTATTTTTATCATTTAACTTTTTACCTTTTCATTTATTTATATTATCTAATCTGTTGCCCATCTGCACCCTAAATATGTTGAACGAGTACCTTAGCCAGGTTTGAATAGTGGTATTAATATAGCAATCATCTCACCTAGAATATTAAAAGACAAGATATCCATCCACAAATGGCCACCTTTGACAAAATGACCACCGTCTTCACAATTTGAGGACAAAAAGCATTACCACTTTTTTTTTCAACAGACTGGTCGAAATTCTATAAGAGATTTATAAGATCAACAGGTTTATTATCCTATCTTTTATGGATTGGGCGCCTCCACCCCTGTTTTAGTATCTGATGGACACATATATGGGATTGTGGATAATGGACTTTAACTTCATGACTTCCCTTTCTGTTGTTGCCATCTTTCTTATACATAAGTGATGGCTTGATGAAAGGAACCATAGATCTCTACTTGGGGGATTTATGTACTGTATATGCCAAATTGGCCTATTTATTGCCACTGCAGGATTTAAATGAATTCTGGATTAAACATACATTGTTCTCTGGTAGACCCTCTGTAAAGTGTGCCAGTCTTTTCTACAGTTTGTATATGAGGTGCACTTGTGCTCTAGTGGATTGGCCATTATTGCACCTAATTACAGAGGTGGAAGTGCATCCAAGATTCCTGTGTGTGGTCTTTATATCCAAGTAACCATTCTAAACTAATGTCACTGGGCATCTTAGGTGTGTCACACTCACTTGTGCGATGTGCACTGTCCCAGCGGCTGCCGTGTCTTCGGATATTAAATGGATTAGGAGGCATGCCGAATTTTCAAATCCTTCTTCGCTTTATGAAAACATAAAAAAAAAGCTTTGGCTAGACTTAGCTTCAATTAATATAATGTTATGTTTCTCTCTGCTGTAATTAGTTGGTATAGCTCCAGGGTGAGGTGGTCCCACTGTCTTTTTCCGTCTTTTCACTAAACTCAATATATTCCACACCATGGAAAGCTTGCGTGGCCAATGAGATATTAATAATTCTGACTTACATGTAAATTTAATGTATATGGCATGCAGTTTGAAACTGGACCAGTCACATTTAGGAGGAAGTGCCATTGGCCTAATTCTAAGACCCGTACTACTCACATAAAAGGGAACTTTAAAGTAATCCTTCTAGATTGTAAGCCTTCGGGCACGGCCTTCCTCCTTATGCATCCTACCTGATCATGCACCTCCATTACCGTACACCTATCCTATGGATCCGAGTGAACTCTTAAGTGAAGTCAACTTGCCTAATCTCCATACTTCCATCCAGTGACTGACTAAGCATTACCTTGTACTCATATTGTGCTGCGTGATCTGGTTTTCTTGTATTCCTGTATTGTCTTATTGCTGTATGTTAGCTCTAAATATTGTCTGTAGCCTTAACTAATGTCCAGCCCTGCGTAATATGTTGGCGCTTTATAAATGCAATAAATAAATAAATATACTTGAAGTAAGAAAAATAACTAGGCTGCCATCTTCAGTCTCTAACAAAAAATGCCAGTTGCCTAACTTCTGTACTTATGCTAGGGGCCATATGCAATTCTCTTTTTCTCCCGCGTTTTCTCCTAGGTGATATTTTCACAGCTTGTCATAAAATGCCATTCAAGCCATCAGCAAGCAAGAGAATACTCAAAGTAAATTTGATAGTACTTTTTCACCAACTTTTGGGTACTTTTTCAATTGTAAAGTGCTGAAAATTTAGTTTAAAGAGAAGAGGAAAAGTATCTCCTAGGAGATAACTCAGGTGGAAAAGTTAATTGCATATGGGCCCGGGTCTCTCTCGAATACTTTAACCACTTAAGGACCGCCCCCAGCCGATGGGCGGCGGCAAAGTCCGGGCCCAAACGACCGCAATACGCCCATCGGCGGGGGCGGCTGCGGGAGTGGCTATGCGGCGATCGCGTCATTCGTGACGCGATCAGCCGCCGGGGACTGGCTCCGCCCCCCGTTCGCTGTAACCCGCCGGCCGTTCGGAAGCGCGTTACTAGCACCCGGATCGCCGCTGAAACAATGTATAATAGGCTTTGTAATGTATACAAAGCCTATTATACTGGCTGCCCCCTGCCCTGGTGGTCCCAGTGTTCGAGGGACCACCAGGGCAGGCTGCAGCCACCCTAGTCTGCACCCAAGCACACTGATATCCCCCCCCCCTGCCCCCTGATCGCCCACAGCACCCCTCAGACCCCCCCCTGCCCACCCCCCAGACCACTATTTGCACCCAATCACCCCCCTAATCACCCATCAATCACTCCCTGTCACTATCTGTCAACGCTAATTTTTTTTTAGTCCCTAATCTGCCCCCTACTCCCTCCTGATCACCCCCCCCCACCCCTCAGATTCTCCCCAGACCCCCCCCAGACCCCCCCCCCCATGTACTGTATGCATCTATCCCCCCTGATCACCTGTCAATCACCTGTCAATCACCTGTCAATCACCCGTCAATCACCCCCTGTCACTGCCACCCATCAGACAGCCCCTAACCTGCCCCTTGCGGGCAATCTGATCACCCACCCACACCAATAGATCGCCCGCAGATCCGACATCAGATCACCTCCCAAGTGCAGTGTTTACATCTTCTCTCCTCTAAACACCCACTAATTACCTATCAATCACCCCCTATCACCACCTGTCACTGTTACCCATCAGATTAGACCCTAATCTGCCCCTTGCGGGCACCCAATCACCCGCCCACACGCTCAGATTGCCCTCAGACCCCCCCTTATCAATTCGCCAGTGCAATATTTACATCTGTTATTCCCTGTAATAACCCACTGATCACCTGTCAATCACCCATCAATCACCCCCTGTCACTGCCACCCATCAATCACCCCCTGTCACTGCCACCCATCAATCAGCCCCTAACCTGCCCCTTGCGGGCAATCTGATCACCCACTTACACCAATAGATCACCCGCAGGTCCGACATCAGATCACCTCCCAAGTGCAGTGTTTACATCTCTTCTCTCCTCTAAACACCCACTAATTACCCATCAATCACCCATCAATCACCCCCTATCACCACCTGTCACTGTTACCCATCAGATTAGACCCTAATCTGCCCCTTGCGGGCACCCAATCACCCGCCCACACGCTCAGATTGCCCTCAGACCCCCCCTTATCAATTCGCCACTGCAATATTTACATCTGTTATTTCCTGTAATAACCCACTGATCACCTGTCAATCACCCATCAATCACCCCCTGTCACTGCCACCCATCAATCACCCCCTGTCACTGCCACCCATCAATCAGCCCCTAACCTGCCTCTTGCGGGCAATCTGATCACCCACCCACACCAATAGATCGCCCGCAGGTCCGACATCAGATCACCTCCCAAGTGCAGTGTTTACATCTCTTCTCTCCTCTAAACACCCACTAATTACCCATCAATCACCCATCAATCACCCCCTATCACCACCTGTCACTGTTACCCATCAGATTAGACCCTAATCTGCCCCTTGCGGGCACCCAATCACCCGCCCACAGGCTCAGATTGCCCTCAGACCCCCTCTTATCAATTCGCCAGTGCAATATTTACATCTGTTATTCCCTGTAATAACCCACTGATCACCTGTCAATCACCCATCAATCACCCCCTGTCACTGCCACCCATCAATCACCCCCTGTCACTGCCACCCATCAATCAGCCCCTAACCTGCCCCTTGCGGGCAATCTGATCACCCACCCACACCAATAGATCGCCCGCAGGTCCGACATCAGATCACCTCCCAAGTGCAGTGTTTACATCTCTTCTCTTCTCTAAACACCCACTAATTACCCATCAATCACCCCCTATCACCACCTGTCACTGTTACCCATCAGATTAGACCCTAATCTGCCCCTAGGGCACCCAATCACCCGCCCACACCTCAGAACGCCCTCAGACCCCAGCCCTGATCACCTCGCCAGTGCATTGCTTGCATCTATTTCCCCCCTCTAATCACACCTTGAGACACCCATCAATCACCTCCTGTCACCCCCTAGCACACCTACCCATCAGATCAGGCCCTAATTTGCCCCGTGTGGGCTCCTGATCACTCGGCCAAACCCTCAGATCCCCCTCAGACCCCCTTCCGATCACCTCCCCAGTGCATTGATTGCATCTATTTTCCCCTCTAACCGCCCCCTGAGACACCCATCATTCACCTCCTGTCACCCCCCTAGCACTCCTATCCATCAGATCAGGCCCAATACATCCTGTCATCTAAGAGGCCACCCTGCTTATGACCGGTTCCACAAAATTTGCCCCCTCATAGACCACCTGTCATCAAAATTTGCAGATGCTTATACCCCTGAACAGTCATTTTGAGAAATTTGGTTTCCAGACTACTCACAGTTTTGGGCCTGTAAAATGCCAGGGCAGTATAGGAACCCCACAAATGACCCCATTTTAGAAAGAAGACACCCCAAGGTATTCTGTTAGGTGTATGATGAGTTCATAGAAGATTTTATTTTTGTCAAAAGTTAGCGGAAATTGGATTTTTATTGTTTTTTTCACAAAGTGTCATTTTTCACTAACTTGTGACAAAAAATAAAATCTTCTATGAACTCACCATACCCCTAACGGAATACCTTGGGGTGTCTTCTTTCTAAAATGGGGTCACTTGTGGGGTTCCTATACTGCCCTGGCATTTTAGTGGCCCTAAACCGTGAGGAGTAGTCTAGAAAACAAATGCCTCAAAATGACCTGTGAATAGGACGTTGGGCCCCTTAGCGCACCTAGGCTGCAAAAAAGTGTCACACATGTGGTATCGCCATACTCAGGAGAAGTAGTATAATGTGTTTTGTGGTGTATTTTTACACATACCCATGCTGGGTGGGAGAAATATCTCTGTAAATGGACAATTGTGTGTAAAAAAAATCAAAAATGTGTCATTTACAGAGATATTTCTCCCACCCAGCATGGTTATATGTAAACATACACCACAAAACACATTATACTAGTTCTTCTGAGTACGGCGATACCACATGTGTGACACTTTTTTGCAGCCTAACTGTGCTAAGGGGCCCAAAGTCCAATGAGTACCTTTAGGATTTCACAGGTCATTTTGAGACATTTGGGTTCAAGACTACTCCTCACGGTTTAGGGCCCCTAAAATGCCAGGGAAGTATAGGAACCCCACAAGTGACCCCATTTTAGAAAGAAGACACCCCAAGGTATTCTGTTAGGTGTATGATGAGTTCATAGAAGATTTAATTTTTTGTCACAAGTTAGCGGAAATTGATATGTATTGTTTTTTTTTTTACAAAGTGTTATTTTACGCCAACTTGTGACAAAAAAAAATTCTTCTATGAACTCAGAAAAGACTGTGGTCCTCAAGTGGTTAAGTCACTGGCCCAGAATGAGCATGCAGATCAGATACTCTGACTCTGACGTGACTCCACTGGCTGCATGCTTGTTGCAGGTGTCTGACTCAAACACACCTAGAGCCAAAAGCCCAGGATGACAGCTAGAAAACTATCATTGTTTATAAGGGAATGAAGATGGCAGCCTCTGTAATCCTCTCACTTCAAGACCCCTTTAAATTTGCATGCAAGTCTGCACTATTCTGCATCACATTGACCATCTCTAGTGGTAACTGAGCACATAGTCAGTCGGCCACAACATAAAACAAGTAGAATCAGAGTTTGTCAGAATCAGAATTTGTTTATTTCACCAAGCACGGTTGCACCGTGCCCGGAATTAGGTTTGGCACGTTGATTGGCAAGGAAAGAGTTATACAAACAGACAAGAATAGTACAACATAACAAGAGAAGTACAGCAGAACAAGAGCAATACAACAGAAACAGGAGTAATACAACATTTGCGGTAGGTCAGTTGTGGGTCTAGCAGGGAAAGCAGCGTGTAGCAGAAGATAATTCTAGTACGACCTAGGCAAGGCAGTAAACAGACCGGCCGCAGCCGAAGTCAGATATTAGTCCGGTAGATGGCTGCAGGGGCGGTCAGTGGAATGGGCAGAGTTCAAGACTCTGACGGCCGTGGGGAAAAAAGTGTTCATACGCCTAGTAGTCTTAGCAGGGATGGACAGGAACCTCTGGCCCAGTTTGAGTCGAGTGAAAAAACTGTGGCCAGGGTGAGAGGGGTCGCCCACAATTTTCATTGCTCTATTTCGCAGTCTAGTGTTATAGATGAGATCTAGAGGGGGAAGAGGTTTCCCTATAATCCTCTCCGCTGAGCTGATGACCCTCTGGAGTTTGTATCTGTCGCTGGCGGTGAAATTGCGAACCAGACCAGGATGGATGAGCAGAGGACTAACTCGATCATAGCAGAGTAGAAGGACCTCAGATGTTCATGGGCCATGCCAAAAGTAGTGCTTAGTCATAACGCCACTCCTTGCACATGACCATAGGCTGAAATGCTTTCATTGAATTAGGTACTGTGTATAGCAAGGAGCAAAACATGTAAAAGAACCTGAGCCTAAACAACACATGCAAATTAAAATACTTAGCTTCCCCTGAAGGATCAAGAGCAGTGCTCTAGAGTCAAGACGGAAAGCCGTGAGCAGTGGATCCATCACAGCAGATCCCCGTGGTCTAGTCCCCTCTCTTAGAATGCTGCAGTTGGATACTTCCGGGAACCCTAAGACTCTACATCTTTTAGGCACTGACCCTAGCATGAAGCTGCCTGATTCATTTGATTCAGGTGGCAAAATCTAGGGTGCAGGGCCGGCAACATCTTAATATGCAAAGGGACCGCAGTGAAGCACAATTACCTGGTTCTATCACTAGTATCTAGTAAGCCAGCACTAGTATCTAGTAAGCCAGCACATATCCAGGAATGAGTTCTTTGGGCGAGACCTTCCTACTGCTACTGAGTACTAAGTGCGCTCTAGTGGCTGCCTCACAAGCGCTTTGAGTTCGACAGGAGAAAAGCACTATATAAATATAGGAATTATTATTATTTTTCTGTAGGCTCCTAATGCATGTCATGCGACATTGGGAGCCTACAAAGAAAAGCTGCTGTACGGCAATAGGCTGAACTGTAGAAGAAGAGAAGACCCGGCGATAATTGTGCTCAACTGTGGTCATGTTAAATATTTATATTGGGAGGGGGACAGGACACTGAATCTGGCCATACTTCTTTCTGAGGGTGAGGGGTGTGGGTAGTATGGAGACAGATACTAGCTGCATTAACAGCAAAACTTTAGAACCGGCCCTGATAGTAAGCTACTAGCACAGAGTAACACAGCTTATGGTATTCTTTTAGAATCAATCCCCATATGTGTTCTATTTTGTTCCATTCACTGAGTAGATCCACCGCAGCAGTTCCCTGCAGAACGGAGGCTGAGCAGATGTGTCCCTGCCTGTCATTCTGCCCACATACAGTGCAGACAGCTTGTGTTATCCATACAGTGCATGATTTCTCAGTCTGTGTTGCATGTGGCAACTTACACCAAAAAAGTACTCATGTATTGTCTGACCCAAAATATATTGTTTATTTACATTTCAATACAACGTGTATTGGAAAAAAAATAGCCAGTGCAGGTTAACTGTAAGACCCTTATTTGTCTTCAATGATCTCCTCATATGTGGCTGTTGTTATGCCTGGTACACCCCATGAAATTGGGTCGAATCGATTATTTCCGATAGGTCCAATAGAATTTCCGATCATTTTTCTGAACGATTTTTTGATCACTTCTATACAAAATCAATCAGGAAAACAATCAGAAATCAGATCTGACCTGTTGGAAATAATCGTTTTGACCTGTCTATATGATGGGAAATTGTATGGTGTGCACCAGGCATTAAGGAAGTAACATGAGTGCATCATGGGAGATGATGCCACTATGTAAATAATTACACATTGCCATCTCCTATTATCCGTTTTCACACCACAGCATCCTATCAGCTACACCATGCAGCTTTGTTGCTTTGCAGGTCTCTCTGGTGTGTGAGTCATTATTTGATTCATTATTTTGTGTTCTGGGACCTCAGTACATTGCCTTGCATTTTCATTGTCCATCTGACTAATGTATCTGACATAGGCAGGTACATAAATGCTTCAATTACTTCATTAAATAGAAAAGCAGGCTTTTGAAATTGCGATTGCTATTTCCGCAATTACGTTTACAGTTGCTGTTATATGAAGTATGTTTCATTTTACACACTCAGAACTAATTTCATCCAAAAATGAAAGAGAACATCAGAAAACAGCTAAAAATATCCTGCTTAAGTTTGTCTATGTATGTATTGCACCATGTAAATCTTACCAAACAAACACTACAAAGTGTAGACATTTGATCAGATAATAACATCAAACCGAATACAAATCTATGAAAAACTAAGGCCCTCTCTATTGATTTTCAGGTGATATAGATCAAAATTTAATTGGGAATCACTGTCCTTTACTCAATTTGAGCATGCGGCGAGCAGTGCGCAATAGACTTCCATGTAGCTGTGTACAGTATTAAGTGGTACAAAGTTAGTGCTAGCAACGTTCTGATTAGTGATGATCATAACCTGCTAATCACGATAACGTGAAATTTTGCATACATTTTGCAATTACGGCTATACGTAATTACAATTTGGACATGCAACTGATTTTTTGTAAGACATTCGTAATTTTTACGTAATTTCATGCTGACTTAGTGGTTAAAAGCAAAGCCCCCATGCCTGCCATTGTCACCAAAAATGTAAAAAGTCCTTGTAGTTTTTGAGAAAATGGATTTTAAAAATGCAAAGGAAAAATGTTTTTTTTACAATTAAAAAACATTTTTGCTTTGCATTTTTGAAATCCATTTTCTCAAAAACTACAAGGACTTTTGTCTTGTCCTCACTCTTATCCTTAACATACGTAACAATTCTGGTGAAAACTGAATGATTAGGGGCATTGCTATGAACCGCTTAAGTCGGCATGAAATTTTGTGAAATTTACGCAACATTATGGTTCCCGATTACGTTTGCAACAAAATGTATTATGATTTTTTTTTCAAAATTTCACATTATGATTTTGCGTTGTTATTGTGATTACGGTGCAAAATTATGGTTATGCGGAATTTGTGTTCATCACTAATTCTAATTCTGCATACATGTAGAAAAGGTGCCGCAGTCATTTGGACGCCAGGGAAAGCCACTTGTAGAATATTGGTAGAATTACCGATATTCTACTATTGGTCATGGGTAATACGATAGTAGAACATCGATCATTTTTACTGATATTTTGCTATCGATAAACCTAACCATATTCTTACTTGAACCCTCCCCCGCCCCAATGTCCGCCATTATCAGCGCCACATTTGCCGCTAAAACCCTCTCCGCCAACATCTGCGTCGCCAAAAAACTATATTGATCAGGCTCCATCCACCCCTAAATTACTCCTTGGTTGCCACTATAGGCACATTTAATATTGCAGTCTATGCGGCGCCCATTTGACAAATGACCTGCTTTGATTTTTTGGCATGTACAGATTTCCACTGTGATCTGATTAAATATCAAATCTGTGCATGCCTTTAACCCAGGTATACAGTTGGTACGAGGGAGACATTTATTGTTTACCTGACCTCGTAAAAATTGTACGAAGTGGTCAGTATGTAATCATTAAAGGAACGCTGTGGATATTTGTGGCTATATAGATTGTAACTACTCAAATGGCAATAGAGACATTAATATATACGTTGAAAATTGAACAAGTAGCAGAACCACCATAAGAATCCACTCAACATTTCCAGGCCTCAAAGTACATTTCAGTGCATTTCAAGGCCCAACTAGGGCCCTGTAGAAGGCAAACTTTAAGGCCTTCCCATCCTGGGCCTGGTACTGCAGTACTTCTTGTACGCACCTAATGGCAGCCCTTGCCAGGTGGCTATACACCTTACACTTCAGTCAGATATTGAAGAACATTACAAATAGCAAAACATAGCTTTATTCAAAACACAATGTAAAGAGCACAGAGCTAAGCGCAAAGTGCACGAACCAGAAAGCAACAATCAGAATTCACTGTACTGAAGCTAGACTGGTACAAGATGGATTCTGATTGGTTGCTCTGATCACTGCATTGAAATGACAGCTCAATAGGTAGACACACACTACTGTAAGCGAACATATGCATTATAATTTGTCGAAATGTGTATCTTTATGCAGACTCTATAGTAGAAATGGCTCAAACCTCCGATGTTCTGTTCGAAAACCTCGAACGCGAAAATCCGCAAATAGTTCGGTTCGTGCACACTTTTCGAAGCGTAATAGACTTCAATGGGGAGGCGAACTTCGAAAACTAGAAACATTTATGCTGGCCACAAAAGTGATGGAAAAGATGTTTCAAGGGGTCTAACATCTGAGTTTTTGCATGGGGGAGTGGGATATACGCCAATAGTCCCAGGGAAAAATCGGGATTTGACACACAGCAGCGTTTTAAGGGCAGAAATCACATTGCATGCTAAATTGGAGATCGTGCTGGACTGGTGCGCACCATGACGGGAGTGCAGGTGATGGCTGCTTTCCAGCGCAGCTGCTTTCCAGCTGCTTTCCAGGTAGCTCAATGACACAACAGTGACTGTCCAGTTGATCGAATTTGGTCTGTCCACAATGAAGCAAAGACCTTATTATCTTGGGTGTGCCCCCCTCCCACCCCCCCCCCCCGAGACACTCATATAGCCGGCGGTCATTGCTTCATTGTGATACACAAGCCCCTTCACCGCGGCAAGGAAATGCCAGAAAAATTAGGCAGGCATGTACACGCACAAGAAAAATTATTATAGCTTCAGGAATCCGCCTGGAGTCCTGGACCCTGTTGGTGGTGGCAGGGAAGGCAGTCAAGCGGACTGCAGGCAGAGATGCTGTGTGGGGTGCGACTTAGTCATGGGGCAGGCAGTCACACGGCGTGCAGGCAGAGATGCTGTGTGTGGGGACTAACTTAGTCTTTGGGCGGGCAGTAGCCCTCCGGGATCCATGCCTCATTCATTTTGATAAAGGTGAGTTATTGAACACTTTTGTGACCTAGGCGACTTCTTTTCTCAGTGACAATGCCTCCAGCTGCACTGAAGGTCCTTTCTGACAGGACGCTTGAGGCAGGGCAAGACAGAAGTTGAATGGCAAATTGGGACAGCTCTGGCCACAGGTTAAGCCTGCGCACCCAGTAGTTCAGGGGTTCATCGCTGCTCACAGTGTCTACATCCACACTTAAGGCCAGGTAGTCGGCTACCTGCCGGTCCAGGCGTTGGTGGAGGGTGGATCCGTAAGGGCTAAGGCAAGACGTTGGACTAAAGAATTTCCGTGTGTCCGACATCACCATGAGATTGCCAGAGCGTCCTGTCCTTGCCTGCGTGGACATGGGAGAAGGATTACTGGCAGTGGTACCTTTATTCCGTTGTGCTGTGACATCACCCTTAAACGCACTGTGAAGCATAGTTGCCAGCTTGTTCTGCAAGTGCTGCCTTCTGGTGATTTGGAAACATCTCCGCCACTTTGTGCTTATACCGAGGGTCTAGTAGCGTGGCCACCCAGTACAGCTCATTCCCCTTGAGTTTTTTTTATACGGGGGTCCCTCAACAGGCTGGACAGCATGAAAGACACCATCTGCACAAATTTGGATGCAGACGTACTATCCATCTCCTCTTGCTCTTCCTGAGTGATGTCATATAAATTCTCCTCCTCCCCCCAGCCACGAACAATACCATGGGAAAGTTGAGCAGCACAAGCCCCCTGCGACGCCTACTGCGGTTGTTCTTCCACCTCCTCCTTCTCCAAAAAAACACCTTCCTCATCATCTGACTCCTCTACCCCACACGACTCTTCCTCCTCCTCCTCCCCCTCCTCTGTGCTGCCGCAGGTATTGAGGAATTATCTGCTTCTGCTGAGAATTGATCCCACAACTCTTCCTCCTGTTCACGCTCCTCCACAGCTTGATCCACCACTCTACGCACAGCACGCTCCAGGAAGAAAGCATATGGGATCAAGTCGCTAATGGCGCCTTCACTGTGACTCACCAGGTTTGTCACCTCCTCAAACAGCCGCATAAGCCTGCAGGCATTTCACATGAGTGTTCAGTACTTCGGCCAGAATATCCCCATCTCCCCAGAGCATGTCCTTTGACTGTAGTTGTAGAGATACTGTTTGACGGCTTTCTCCTGTTGTAGCAGGCGGTTGAACATCAGGAGCGTTGAATTCCAGCGAGTCGGGCTATTGCAAATCAAGCGTCTCACCGGCAAGTTGGTCCTCAGCTGAATATCGGCAAAGCGTGCCATGGCCGTGTAAGACTTCCTGAAATGCCCACACACCTTCCTGGACTGCTTCAGGACGTCCTGTAAGCCTGGGTACTTAGACACAAATCTCTGAATTATTAGATTCAGCACATGTGCCATGCAGGGTACATGTGTCAACTTTCCCAAATTCAAAGCCGAAATGAGATTGCTGCCGTTGTCACACACCACGTTGCTGATCTCCAGTTAGTGTGGGGTCAGCCACTGATCCACCTGTTTGTTTACAGCAGCCAGGAGAGCTGCTTCAGTGTGACTCTCTGCTTTGAGGCAAGACATGTCTAAGATGGCGTGACACCATCGTACCTGGCATGCAGCATAGGCCCTGGGGAGCTGGGGCTGTGTAGCTGGAGAGGAGATCGCAGCACCAGTAGAGTTGAACTGCCACTCAGCTAAGGAGGGGGAGGAGGACGACAGCGAAGAGGATGTAGCAGGAGGAGTAGGAGGATAAGGAGAGGAGGTGGCAGGAGGCCTGCCTGCAAGGCATGGAGGTGTCATAACTAGGTCCGCTGCACAGCCATGTACTCCCTGCTTGCCAGCGGTCACCAGGTTGACCCAATGGGCTGTGCAAGTAATGTACCGTGCTTGGCAGACTAGGCATCCATGGTCAGATGGACCCTTGACCCTATGCTGTGTGCCAGAGATTACACCACTTGCCTTTCAACTTCATGGTACAGTTTGGGTATCGCCTTTTTTGAGAAATAATTGCGGCCTGGTATCTTCCACTGCAGTGTCCCAATGGCCACAAATTTTCAGAAAGCCTCAGAGTCCACCAGCTGGTATGGTAACAACTGGCGAGCTAACAGTTCCGCAAAGCCAGCTGTCAGATGCCGGGCAAGGGTGTGACTGGCAGACATTGGCTTCTCTGCTGTGGGCAGAGGAGCAGGAACCGCTCAAGGTGAGAGGCGGAGTGGAAGAGGGTGGCTGTGATTGTGAAGGTGCAAGGGAGAAAGCGGCTGAAGATGATGCACCTGAAGGAGGAAGAGGAGAAGGAGGCTGGCTTTGCTTTTGTGTGCTGCTTTTCCTCAGGTGGTCTTCCCAAGGCAGTTGTCCCTACGTGGTTGTTGGCCTTTCCACGGCTCAATTTTTGGCGGCAGAGAGAACAGATGGCATTGCTCTGATCTAAGGCAGACACACAAAAAAATTTCCAAACCGCTGAGCCCCCCTGGTGTGATGGCACAATGGTGGCATCAGCAGCTGACGTTGAAGGGCATGTTGGCTGGCTGTCCATAGGTAGTGATACATGGCGCCGGACACTGCCACCAGCTGTTTCTGACGACGAGCTCCCCCTGCTTTTTTCAGGAACTTGTCTCCTTCTACTCCTCTCTGACTCCCCCTCTGAACTGTCCCCTTGATCATCTTGTCTAGTAGGATTCCACGTGGCATCCATATCATCATGATCATTAAATCATCCTCCCCAGCTTTGCTTGCCTCAGACACCTCATAAACTGCACCAACAGCAGGTACTTCATCCTCCTCCTCCTCACACCTTACGTCCATAGTGTCCCCTAACTCAGACATATGAGGTGGTGTAACTTGCTTAGCGCCTTCATCTTGTTGTAGCAATAATGGCTGTGAATCAGTGAATTTCCCACCAAATAACTCCTGCGAAGTGTAAAATGCAGCGGATGTGGTGCTTGTAGTATCGCTGGTGGCTGTGGAAGATGAGGTGTTCTGTGTTTAATAGTCAACCACATCCTGACAATCTTGGGAGTTGATGGGACGTGCCTTCTTCTGAGCACTATACTTTGGGCCAGGGCCGCACTAAATCACATCAGCACGACCTCAAACAGACCTGCCGGGTGGTCTGCCTCTGGCTCTGCCTGTTGTTTTGTCCATATCGGGTGGGGGGGGGGGGGTGAAGTGAAAGGTATGCACCGACTTGACTAGTACAATGTGCAGTCACACAGGTGCAGTGAAAGGTATGCAGTAACTGGTATTACAATACAATGAGCAGCTGTCAAACAGGTGCAGTTAACAGGAATGCACGGACTGGTATATTACACAGTGTGCGGTCACACAGGTACTGTGAACAATTATGCAATGACTAGTATCACAAATGTGCAGCTGTCACACACACAGGTACCGTGAACAGGTGCAGTGACTGGTGGTATATAACACTGCATGCACTCACGTAGGTAGTTAGGTGCACTGAACAGGTGGCTATGCAGTGATTGGTATTACAAATGTGCAGCTGTCACACACACAGGTAGTCACTGAATGTGCTGGGCCTAGCAGTGGCACAGTAGGAATTACCAAGGGGCCAAGGTCCAGCAGCTGCGACTAACTGACAGGGCTGTATATGCAATACATGAGGAGTGCTTTTTAGCAATAAGTATCAGCAAGAAGGAGCACTCTAACAAGCCTAACACAAGAGCCTAGCTAAGCTTTCCCTATGTCAGCAGGTTCTCTCCCTTCTCTAATTACTGCAGCCACACGAGTGAGTGAAAAGGCTGACGCTGCCTGCGTCTTATGAGGGGGGCTCCAGGAGGGAGTGTAGCCTGATTGGCTAACCTGTGTCTGCTGACTGTGATGTAGAGGGTTAAAGTTGACCCTAATGATGTAGTATAGGGGCGGGTCGAACTTATACCGCATATAGTTCGCGGTTCACCGCAAACGCGAACCACCGAAGTTCGTGCGAAAAAGTTTGCGGTCAAACCATTCGGGCCATCTCTACTCTATAGAATAATAGAGAAAAGTCTGAAAATGTGTAATACGTACAATCCATTTGTTCAAAATAGGCTTTATTCCGGAAACTATTCTTGTGACGACTTTTACCTAATAATCACTAATACCATGATCCCTGAAAATAAGGCAGGGGGTCATATTATGCACTTAACTTTTTCTCCTAGGAGATAATGTTTCTACTTAGAATAATTTTCCAGCACTTTGCAATGGAAAAAAAGTACAAACAGAAGCTGGAGAAGTACTACCAAAATTATTTTGAATATTTTGAGGTATTTTAAGTTTGAAAATATCACCTAGGAGAAAACTCAGGAGAAAAAGTTAATTGCACATGGGCCTGGGTCTTAAATCAGTTTTTGCCCCAAAAGATGAATTGCAGGCCCAGCTAGAACCACTGATCCAGGACCCTGGCCAGCCAGCTTCTGCCGTGACACAAAGGGGATTCGCGTTTCACTTTTCTCTCCATTTCTTTCTATATCTCTCTGTCCTTTCCCCAAGGTCAAACTACAAGGTCATCTGAATCGAATTATTGCTGCAAAGCATTTTGAGTGCCATAGATGACAGCGGATTGCCCCCCGGTCCCTCTCCTTGGCTTATCTTTTATGTATCTTCTGTATCTACTGATGTGTATCTACTGTAACTAATGTATGTTCATGTACCACACTGTTCTTACTGCACCACTGTATGTTTATGCACCATACTGTTTGTTACTGTGTACAACTCTATGTTACATTATCGACCCTGTTGTGCCAAAATCAATTCCATGTACAACTCTCGTAGTACTTGGCGACATACGTTTTCCTGGTTCTGATTTTCAGGGGATTTTCCATGAACAAAAAATTGTTATTTATTCAAATATAGTCATGTCATCCCATTCTGGAACAGCATCATAACTCTCCAAACCCCGAATCCCATGATGATTATTTTTGCAACTCTATCTCCTTTTTCCATTTATAAAAATCTACATTTATGAAGAGCCTGACACTTGCTCATCGTTTTGAGTCTTGGGTTTTTTTTTTTTTTTGTTTTGTTGTGACTCTTTTTGAGATGTCTGCTTTCCTTGGTGAAAGGTCTATCTGTCCTGCTGCATTTTATTGCCAATTGATTTTCCTTTTTTACATGTCTATCATACCTGCCTACACACTTACTCTACATTGACTATTTTATGAACTGTAGTAAGGGCTTATTTTTGGAGTAGGGCTTATATATCCTGCAACCTACAAAATCTGGAAAAAAAACATGCCAGGGCTTATTTTCAGAGTAGGTCTTATTTTTGAGGAGAGCAGGTATGTTAAAGATGGGTAAAGCAAGCATAAAATGTGTTTTTTCACTCAAAATGCAAAATGTGGTAAAATAAAACAAAAGTCAAAAAATGAATCGAATGTCCTGCCATATTTTATAGAAGACAATCCAGATCTGGCCAATGTTTGTGATCCAACCACTCTTGGATTTCAGACACTGTTGGACAGCTGCAATACACATAGAAAAGTTCAATCTAGGACATACTATAGAAAGGGAAGGTAGGTCACAGGCACTGCTGGGACTAACTTAAAGAGAACCTGTACTGAGTAAAAATATTTAAAATAAACACATGAGGTAACTTCAAATGAACATTACATAGTTACCTTGCCATCAGTTCCTCTCAGAAGCTCACCATTTTCTTCTTACAATAATCCCCTCCAGTTCTGACAATATTTTGTCAGAACTGAAATATATCAGTTGCCGTCAGTAAAATATCAGTTGCTGTCAGTTATAGCTGAGTGGACAACTGATGTGTCCATGTTTTCCTATGGCTCAAGTGGGCGATGTTACAGTTTAACTGTGTGCTGACCAGAAAGCTGTTATGGGGTAATGGCCATTTTCAAAATGGAGGACAGAGAATTCCCTTGATCACAGTGAACAAACAGGACGCGGGACAGGAGAAAGACACTGAGGATTAGACTAGACTACATGAAAGGCAAGTATGACTTGTGTTTGCATATTTTGACTTAATTTTCAGTTCAGGTTTTCTTTAAAGAGAATCTGTATTGTTAAAATCGCTCAAAAGTAAACATACCAGTGCGTTAGGGGACATCTCCTATTACCCTCTGTCACAATTTCGCCGCTCCTCGCCGCATTAAAAGTGGTTAAAAACAGTTTTAAAAAGTTTGTTTGTAAACAAACAAAATGGCCACCAAAACAGGAAGTAGGTTGATGTACAGTATGTCCACACATAGAAAATACATCCATACACAAGCAGGCTGTATACACCCTTCCTTTTGAATCTCAAGAGATCATTTGTGTGTTTCTTTCCCCCATGCACTGAAGTTTCAGGCTGCTCTTTTCTTCCTGCAAACAGCTTTGCCCTTGTTTGTAATTCCTCAGTATGTGAAAGCCCAGCCAGCTCAGAGGACGATTTATCCAGCTTGTAAAAGATAAGAGAGAAGCTGCCCTAATCTAAATAACACACAGGCAGTGTGCAGAGAGGGGCCTGGAAAGGCGAGTTCATAGCAGAACCACAACACTGAAGAACTTGGCAGCCTTCCAGACACAGGCTGACAAGTCTGACAAGAGAGAGATAAGTTGATTTATTACAGAGACAGTGATAGTATAAAGTGCTGCAGTAAGCCAGAACACATTAGAATAGCTTTTGGAACTTGTAGGATGATAAAAAACAGGATGCAATTTTTGTTACGGAGTCTCTTTAAGAGGAGGGACAGTATAGCAGCTGGACAAGCCAAATCAATGTCATCTCCCCCAAACAAAAAATAAACTCCACTATTGGTGAATATAAGGTCCCTGCAGAGATGAGATTATCTGGCTGAACACGGTAATCTCTTGTCAATGAGAACTGTAATGGGGCGAAATCTTTGATTCTCTGACAGATCCTAATCTGTTGATAGAAACAGGACATTACCCCTTCAGTTTCCTTGTTCCATCTCACAAGGCTAGTAACTGCCATTACCTCTCTGCACACAGCTGCTAATTAGTGATGGTCATGTCTAAGAGCAGAGTTGGATTTACAGCTCAGGAGGCTGTAGTCAAGGGCCTTCTGGTGCCCTAAACTCAGCTCCTTAACTCAGACCACACCCCCATATTAGGTAGGCATACCCCTCCCCTGACTAGGTAGCCAGATTTTACCCAGTATATGTAAAAAAAGAGAACCGAGAGCCCAATATAGTGTAGTAAGTCAAGGCAATTGATATGATGACAGAAATGTATACTCACAAACCAGGGTTACCTCCAGGCAACCACTGTATAGGCAGGTGAGGAGATTAACCTGTCCTCACTCAGGATTAAGAAGTCGCTCTCTGTAGACGTGAAGAAAAGGGGTATCCCCCTCCACCAAGGGTGGATGTATAATGTACTGTAAATTGAACAGAGGCGCCAAGTGAATAAAAGCAGTATTTAAAATATTTAAAAATTGCTTAGGAGGCAGTGGTGGACTTACCTCCTTCAAGCAGACACAACAAGCTGTGTATTCAACAAAAGTAGATTTATTGGTACACTCCAAGGGTTAATCACAACGCGTTTCGCAGGTCTATACCCGCTTCATCAGGCGGTAAGGGTAGGAGTACACAACAGCAGTAAATCAGAGTCAAAGGCACCAGGTGTGACTCTGACATACTGCTGTTGTGTACTCCTACCCTTACCGCCTGATGAAGCGGGTATAGACCTGCGAAACGCGTTGTGATTAACCCTTGGAGTGTACCAATAAATATACTTTTGTTGAATACACAGCTTGTTGTGTCTGCTTGAAGAAGGTAAGTCCACCACTGCCTCCTAAGCAATTTTTAAATATTTTAAATACTGCTTTTATTCTTTTGGCGCCTCTGTTCAATTTACAATAGATTTTACCCAGTATTTGGTAACCCTATTAATCTAGGTAGTAGATGTGCCCCCCCCCCCAAGTCAGGAAGCACGATGTTACCCCACCTCAATATTAAGTAGCCCCCCAAATAGGTAGGTGTACATTTGGGGAGGGGAGCCACCTCTCCTACATAAGGCGCCTATAGGCATGAGCCTTCAGTGCCTTATGGTAAATCCGGCCCTGTCTAAGAGAGCTCATGGAGAAGCATGTGCTTTATTTGATCATCTGACAGATTTGAAAGCTCTGGTTGGCTGTGATCACATCCTGCTTTAGCACATGATCATGACTAGCAAATCAGAGACTTACATATCTATCACCTGACCAAACTGATCAAATGCTTCCCCATGAGTTCTCCTAGACATGATCATCACTACTGCTAATGTGTCAGTTACTGCAGTGAAGTAATGTACAGGTATAAGAGACCAACTGAAAATGGGAATACCTGTTTTTGATGGCAACCCCAATGACAGATGAGGCTCTCATGTTTTGACATTAAATAGTTATAAATTAATGAAATTGCTTATTTTTTAACAATATTAATTTATAAATTATTCAATGTTTTCCCACTGTAAAATCTTATCTCACCCTACAGTAGTTTATATTTTTACATTTATCAGAGATGCTGGCAAGGTGAATCACTGTGGAACGTTTTATTTTTTTCCTCTGTGTCAGCGGGAACATCATATGATCTCCCACAATGCTCTGGGAAAGAAGGCTGCATAATATCATAGCCTAGGCTACACATCAGGGAAAGGGCCGAGTTACATACCAATTAATAAATAAATAAATAAATATTTTTCAGGGCAAAGAAGTTACACAGCACACACACACATATACTATATACACACATATATATATATATATATATATATATATATATATATATATATATATGCAGTATATGGTGATAATTACAGTACGTATATATATATATTACATATACATTAGCATCTCATTAAGTCTCTTTATAGTAAACTCCAAGGGACCAGGAAAAGTTTCCACCCCATGCTGCTGCACCCTTCCCAGATTTCCACCTGACATTCAATAACACAACCATTCACCCTACCTCCCAGGCCCGCTGTCTGGGTGTCACCTTGGACTCTGAACTCTCCTTCATCCCACACATCAAAAACATCACCAGAGCCTGCAATTTCCACCTCCGTAATATCTCCAAGATCCGCCCCTTCTTAACTCCGGACACGACCAAACTGCTCATCCATGCCCTCATCATCTCCCGCCTTGATTACTGTAACTTCCTCCTTTCTGGCCTCCCCTTGAAACGCACTGCCCCCCCTGCAATCAGTGATGAACGCAGCTGCAAGATTCATCCATTCTTCGCACCGCTCCGCATCCACATCTCCCCTTTGTGAATCCCTGCACTGGCTCCCTATCCGTTTCAGGATAACTTTCAAGATTCTATGCCTGGCGTATAAATCTGTGCACAAAACCTGCCCTACCTACATCTCGGAGTTTGTTCACAGGTATACACCAGGTCACCCCCTCCGATCCTCCAACGACCTTCGCCTCACCACCCCACGCATTTCACACTCCCATGCCCGCCTGCAGGATTTCTCAAGAGCTGCCCCTACCCTCTGGAACGCCCTTCCACCACCCATCAGACTTGCTCCCTCTTTCAACACATTCAAGCAAGCCCTCAAAACCCACCTCTTTATGATGGCCTACCCACCTCCTACTACACAGTAACTCTCTACTGAATATTTAACAGCCCCACCTAGTGTTTCCACCCCACCCTTTAGATTGTAAGCCTCTGGCAGGGTCCTCCATTCCCTAGTGTAATCTACAGGATCATGTACTCCTGTCCTATGACAGCCTGTACTTGTATTACTGGGCCTACCTAACCAGCCCATATTGCATGATCATGTATTTTGTACAATTTGCATGTTCTATGTTGTATAACCTTGTTATGTCTGTCATCCTTGTATCATTGTATATATGTATTGTCCAGCGCTGCGTAATATGTTGGCGCTTTATAAATACAATAAATAATAATAATAATACTATATCAGAGGTGTACTATATCAGAACTGGTCTTGCATTGTTTATTTTATTATACAAATGTATTTGCTGAGATTTCATTTTTCAGCACGACCTGGCACCTGCTCACAGTGCCAAAACCACTGGTAAATAGTTTACTGACCATGGTATTACTGTGCTCAATTGTCCTGCCAACTCTCCTGATCTGAACTCCATAGAGAATCTGTGGGATATTGTGAAGAGAAAGTTGAGAGACGCAAGACCCAACACTCTGGATGAGCTTAAGGCCGCTATCGAAGCATCCTGGGCCTCCATAACAACTGAGCAGTGCCACAGGCTGATTGCCTCCATTCCACACCGCATTGAAGCAGTCATTTCTGTAGAAGGATTCCCGACCAATTATTGAGTGCATAACTGAACATAATTATTTGAAGGTTTACTTTTTTTGTTTTAAAAACACTTTTCTTTTTTTGGTTGGATTAAATATGCAAATTTTTAGAGATAGGAATTTTGGGTTCTCATGAGCTGTATGCCAAAATCATCAATATTAAAACAATAAAAGGCTTGAACTACTTCAGTTGTGTGTAATGAATCTAAAATACATGAAAGTCTAATGTTTATCAGTACATTACAGAAAATAATGAACTTTATCACAATATGCAAATGTTTTAGAAGGATATATATATATATATATATATATATATATACATATATATATATATATATATATATATATATATATATATATATATATATATATATAGTTCTACTCAGGACTGCAATTGTACGATAAATATCTACCTGTTAAGTTAGTGTTCACACAGTATACAGTAGACTTCTCATATCTCGTACGGATATGATTTACAGGAACTCTTAGTACAGATGTAATTTACAAGAAAGCTATCTGACGCAGAGGATGCGTTACCAAAAACATCAGCTTCTCATCATTAGCTCAGACATTGCCAGCCTTTCATAATATACATGCCATTAATAAGTTACTAACACCTAATGGGAAAAAATCCACTTTCCTCAACTCAAGCAGTTTTTTGCAAAGGTGGTGATTGCCCTATAGCAGTAATGCTATAGTGTGCATCCCGCGCAAGGGTAATTCGGGGATATGCCAATCGCAGGACCCCATATTACTTCTCCCCCTGAGTTGCTATGACTCGGAGGGAGAATAGTATTTACCGGCAGCAGGGTGAGCCATCATTCGGTTCACCCTGCCCCCAACTCACTGGCAGCAAAATAATACGTACACGTTTTTTTGTCAATCCTAACAAATGCCTCTTGGGGCACTTTCACATTAGATAACGTGTGCATGAACCCGATTTCGTGAATGTGTTATGAATTACGGCATGACGTCGGGAAATTGCGAATCGAGGTTGATCAGCTGCGCTAGTTCTAATTCACCCGACGAGAATACGCCAGTGCTGGACGATTAAAAACTCCCGGATGCGTTACAACGTAACGCTCTGGAACGCTTTGTCTAATGTGACAGGTGACATGAAAGTCAATAGACTTGTTACCTTTCTAACCGGATCCTAGGAGCGATCCGTTAAAACGCACAGATCAGCTTCTAGTGTGAAAGAGCTCTTGCAGATGCCTTTTTTAAAAAAAAAAGAGCAACTGTAGTGAAAATAACGTAATGTATAAAATAAACTTTTTTTGTTTTGTTTTTACAATACTCATTTATATACTGTATCATTTAGTTGTTTTTTGCCCATTGTAAAATCTTTTCCCACCTTTATTTACATTTTGACATTTATCCCATGTGGCAACATCTTTAGTGCTGTCAAGTGCAGCTCTGGGGCTTGATTCACAATGCCGTGATAACTCTTAATGCGCTATAACGCAAATTTGCGCGTGAAATCGCGTCCGTTTTTGCGCAAAAAACGCAGCGATTTTAAAACGCACGCTATAACGCGACCGTGATAACAATTATCACGGCTTTGTGAATCAAGCTCCTAATGTCTGAATTCTGCTTAGCTAAACAGCCTAGGCCAAGCATAACGGGGAGGGTGGAGGTAAATACCAATACACGATATATAGATGTACAGTAGGAAGTATTTATGATGCTGAAACCAAAATGACCATAAGAGTGCATATCCTGAATAATTTACTGCATTGTACTATACGTCACGACTGTGACTCTTTAAATGATGACATTCTTAATATGCCAGACGCCAATATGGCTTTAGTTCTATAAGAGATATACTAAGAATTGTCTCAGACAGTCTGTGCTGTTCTATAAAGTCTCCTTTCGTTTTCCCACACAAAGGAAAAATCTGAAGCTATTGTCTGAGACAGAACAGACTGTCTGACCCACATTAATAAATGAGGCCTGTGGAATGTTCAACCTAATTCATTTTTTTTACAGTCAAGCATGGTTGTTCTCTCACCACTTTCATTGGTTTGCCTCTTATATTATCACCATCCAAAACTAAAATTGCTTAAGCCAAGCCATGTTTTTATAAAAGAGATAACATTTCAACTTTAACCCAAGATTGATCTTCATCCCAATCAGTAGCCAATAGTTACCCCCTTTCCCATGAGAAATCTTTACCTTTTCTCCAATAGATCATCAAGAGGTTCTGTATGGCTGATATTGTGGTGAAACCCCTCCCACAGTGTGATGTCATGACTGTGGTCCTGACAGTTCGCTGTCTCTGAACTTTGTTGGATTGTGGGATATAATTGCTTTTTCCAACTGCCAAGCAAGCAATATCTTCTTCTGTGCATAGAACTTTCAGAATGATCATTCCATACAGATCACCTGGCAGAACTAAAAATGTCACCACGTGTGATACATCTTACAATGTAAATCAGGGAGAGGAAAGATTTTATAATAGGCAAACACTGCCTAAACAAAATATATCACTATGTAATATTTATCAAGAAGCCATCAAATATAGAAATATCCCTAAAAAAAAGCCCCAGACCAAATACCCACAAAAAGGGCGCACATCCCACCCCTAACTAGTTTTGTGGCTACTGCTACGTCATCAGGGCAAATGATGTGAGGGGCCACCATTGTCAGTTGCTTTAATGACACTGCGGTCTGCACTTGGGCAGTAGCCTTTGCTAACTAATTCAATCCCATATAAACTGACTTTTTTTTCTGCTAGGTTGTAATGCTAGGGGGTCATACTTTCTGACCACCCAGCACAGCAAGGCTAATGGCCCATACTCACGGGCAGCATTTGTGGCCTGTCGCCAGCACACGTGAGCGTGTGGGCGACAGGCCGGCGACAGCTCCTCACCAGGTCCCTCCGCGTACTCACGCGGAAGAGGGTCCAGCGGTGCGACGGAAGCTGTCGCCGACGTTCCTCCTCCCCCCGCTGCAAGCTCCATATACTTCAATGGAGCTTGCTGTCGCTAGTCCGCGTACTCACGCGGACTAGCGACAGTTGCGGCGGAGTTGCGGCGGCGACTGTCGCCAGGCGATTGAGCAGTTCAATCGCCTGGCAACATCAGCGACGGGCGACAGTTCGGGGTGCGCGCCCGTGCAACGGCGCATACTCACGGGCGACCTGTCGCCGCAACACGCACGCGCCGCGTGTTGCGGCGACAATTGTAGCCCGTGAGTATGGGCCATAAGAGCTGGATAATGGAAGAGGTTACACAGGCTGCCCAGAGCAACTGCAGCTCTGGGCTTCCAATATCGCTACAAATTAAATACAATGGCAGCGCAGTGCGATGCTGCGCTGCCTTAGTTCGCACTGTGATGCCTTAGCGATAGCAATCTTTCAGACAGGCACAAGACAGGACTATAGATTGGAGCGTAACTAGTAGCAACCGCAGCTAACCGTCACGTCCACAGTAGCAGAGCAAGCAGGCTAACAACAGTCACCAGCAAGCATCCATCCAGGCAAGACTACAGGATAGAACGTAACTAATAGCAACTGCAGCCTATAGTTACGTTCCCAGAAACTACAGTAGCAGGAATACTACAGTCACCAACGTGGTGACGGCAGAATCCAAGCTATCTGGATCATTCACTTCACTGATCCACTGCGGATGTAGCGAACGTCCATCAAGCATGGAACTAGGCAATACACAATAATAAGACAAATAACAAACAGCTTAACTAATGGATAAATATATATTACCAAGTCTGCATATATATTTATCAAGAACTAACTAAAGCACAAGTAATAAGGTCGCATAGAACTACAATAACAGAACTATGCAAAGTAACAAGGTGCCCAGTAGATCAGCGTACTGACCACTATGACTGGCGGGGTATAAAATGGGAGGCAGACTTTTATGCTGGCATCAGCCAATGGGTGCAGGTATGCAAATCTCCACACAGCTGAATGGTAATCACTCAATCCTGAACTGGCTTGATTACCACCATTTGCGAGCTGGCTGTGAATGCAAAGGACCCCCATAAGAAATACATGCAGAATTATGTAACAACATGCATGCAGGAAATCCAGGCCTATCTGGCCGCAGCTCAGCTGCAACAAGCAATTGGTGGAATGATGACCGCATCCTGAGCTACCCAGAACTGCAGAGCGATTGCAAATGACGATGAGACCCATTGCAAATGCACAAACGAATGCAAGCAGATAAGTAAGAACTGTCCGTTCGCAGCTCCACTGCAACGGACAGAATACGCTACAGGAGGGATCCTTACATAGGTACTGATTAGAGAGCCACACTCCCATCCCAAATATCTCCCAGCAATGCCAACTGAAATGTACAAACTTGTCACATGGCTATTTTTGTAAACCATGACCAGGAAATGAGTCACAATATGCATATTAGGGAAGGGAAACCGTGCATGTAGAGTGTTCATGTCACAAGACCTTACAGAGACCAATAGGCAGGGCTGGATTTGTACTTTTTACCGCCCAAGGCCACTGCCAGCCACCCCCTTCAGTTTAGGTAGCCAGATGATCCCCTCACAGTATAGGTAGCCAGAGAACCCTTCTCCCTCCTTCCAGTATAGGTAGCCCGTTGACCCTTACCTCTACTATAGGTAGCCAGATGACCACCCCAGTATAGTTAGAGAGATAACCCTTCCCCCAACTCCTCCAGTTTAGACAGCCTAAAGACCCCACTTCCCTCCAGTATAGGAAACCTGATGAACCCTTAGACCCTTTTCCCTCTAGCACAAGAAGCTCTCCCCCTCTTCCCTATAGTTAGTCTGATGACCCTCCCTCCCCCAGTATAGCCTGCTGCCCACCCGCCCTTAATCCTGTGGTGCCCTAGGCCATGGCCTATGTGGCCTTCCCTTAAATCCAGCCCTGCCAATAGGTAGCTGTAGTTTAAGCCTCCAATCGTTACAATTATAACAGGCCTGTAAATATGGTAGTTTGCTGTGAACCTGGTCTAAAAACATTTTCATGCATAGGCAACTTTTAGGAGAGACAAGTGATTACACATGGATGGTCTTTTGTACTTTGTAAACATAGAAGGCTGTTTTCAGGGATTAGTGGGCCAAGGGAAAAGTGTTTGCCATGCACTTCTATTGTGAATTTGTTAGGTATGTAGAACAATGTATTATTATATGGAATTTCCAGGACGGTAATGTGGCATCTAAGCAGCCTATGCAGGGCTCAATGTGTAGATATGGGTACTATAGATCTTTGTCTTTTCCACCCATGCTTTCTAGAGGGATGACTACACCATTCTATTCCAGCCTATAGACTATACCATGAGAAATGTCAACATGGGATTTACAGAACACAACGCTAATTAAATAATTTACTTTAAATAAAGGACATACCCTCAGACCTTTTCACTGCCATCTTGGCAATATCATTGAGGCCTCCTCAGTTGGAGGATGCTACCACTTATAGCTATTAACACAGAAAGACACCACCAACCACACAAATTTGGAGCTGGATGCGGTTAGCCAGGCCAATAAGGTATTTCACAAAGGTTAATCTGCTTTACTGGAAAGTTTAAAACGTCCAGTCTTTATCCAAAAGCAGTTCTGGACACGGGCATAATAGCTTAAAGAGAATCTGTATTGTTAAAATCGCACAAAAGTAAACATACCAGTGCGTTAGGGGACATCTCCTATTCCCCTCTGTCACAATTTCGCCGCTCCCCGCCGCATTAAAAGTGGTTAAAAACAGTTTTAAAAAGTTTGTTTATAAACAAACAAAATGGCCACCAAAACAGGAAGTAGGTTGATGTACAGTATGTCCACACATAGAAAATACATCCATACACAAGCAGGCTGTATACAGCATTCCTTTTGAATCTCAAGAGATCATTTGTGTGTTTCTTTCCCCCCTGAGGGGGGAGTGCATAGCAGAACCACAACACTGAAGAACTTGGCAGCCTTCCAGACACAGGCTGACAAGTCTGACAAGGGAAAGATACATTGATTTATTACAGAGACTGTGATAGTACAAAGTGCTGCAGTAAGCCAGAACACATTAGAATAGCTTTTGGAACTTGTAGGATGATAAAAAACAGGATGCAATTTTTGTTACGGAGTCTCTTTAAGCATTTTGGAGTACAGATCACTCCTGAGTCATAGCTCATATTAGGGTGAATACCCACATCCAATTTTGATTGGCCAAAGATTAAAAAGTTGTCCCACTACCATGTAGTAAAAGGGCCAATAGATTTAGTGTACTATGAACAGATTAAGTAGGTAATCTCTTATACTACACGGAAATGGTAAACTTGTCTATTTCTTAGTTAATAAAAACTGGATGCATTTATGCACCCTTACGGAGCGATCCGGCGGCTCGATTAGCCGCCGGATCGCCTCTTCCGCATCCCCGCGCGTACCCGCCACGTCCCCGCTCGCCCGCACGTGCATCGCATTCGATCCGCCCTCGTCCCCGCCCGGCGCCGCTTATCTTCCGCTCGATTCCCTGCCATTGTCCCCTCGTGGGGAACGAGCAGGGAATTGGCGGTGAAGAAATCTGACCTGTCGGATCTTATCAATTGAGCCGCATTAGCGGCTCGATTGATAAGGCACATCGGAGCCTCAGCTACGCGTGTAGATGAGGCTTTAAACTGGCTATGTGCATACAATTAATGTCTCCTGGCTGGGATTGGGAATTGATCCCTCTAGCGACAGCTCCGGCTGAGTTCTGTACAGACGCATCACTGGACCACAGGCTAGTGATGGGTTCTGGTGCTATGCAGGGAGGAGGAGGAGGGCGGACTCAGCGGCACATGATGCAGCTGGCAGGGAGAGGAAGAAAACAACGCCACTGACCAGTGCCTGGCCAAATTAAATGTGTGTATGAAGCTTAATTCTTGGCTGTTGTAGCAATTTACGGAGGGCAGGATAAAGATTTAGTTAGGTAGGACTGCTGTGCATGCATGATTTATCTACCTTCAGAACACTGCAGCCAATGATTGTTGATGATTTAATTAGGAATATGTATGCTTGGCAAGGCCACACATGCATATTCATTGTTATGAAGAAGGTAGTGGGGGAATTTATGCTTCTCTGGTGCCAGACTGCCTGAGGGAAAACAACAAGAGTAGAAAATTGGGAATCCAACCCCACCGGATGCTTTTTCTACAAGATTAGTCTCATGTGAAGGTTGGAAGTTACCCGTTCAGATCTCAAAGGGTTTCCCATCTGACTGTACATGGTTAGACTGGGGGACCATCACCTGAAGACTGTATGTGGAATACATAGATCAGGAGTCTCAAACTCAATTTACCTGGGGGGCCGCGGGAGGCAAAGTTAGGATGAGGCTGGGCCGCATAAGGGATTTCACAATCAGCAGCTCCCGAACCCCCCCCCCCCCCCCCTTCCCCACCGTCCCTTGCATTGATTTGATTTCATTGATTTTGATTTCAAAATCAAATTCACACTGAAGCGAACTATTTTGCCTAAACGAGGGCTGCAGAGCCCCCAAATCGCCCAAGGCGATCTGCCGGCATTTCCTGGAAGCGGCAGAGCTTTCAGCTTCTGCTCTGCCCCTCCTGACGTCAATTGTGGCGCATCACCGCCTCTGCCCGGCCCTCTCACTCTTCCTTCACAGAGAGGGGCAGGGAGAGGTGGCGATCTGTGCGGCAATTGGCGTCAGGAGGGGCAGAGCTGAAGCTGAAAGCTCTGCCCCTTCCAGGAAATGCCGGCGGATTACCCCCGGGCGATTTGGGGGCTCTGCAGCCCTCGTTTAGCAGCGGGAATGCGGCGGATTACTTGGGAGCACTGAAGCGAACTATAAGGAAGCTTTTGCCGGCAGGGGCCACAAAATATTGTATTGAGGGCCGCAAATGGCCCGCGGGCCGCAAGTTTGAGACCCCTGCCATAGATCAATACATTATCCTTGTGCGTGCATTTCCCCTTAATTCCCTGGATCTGTGTGCTCTCTATCAAGTTATAAAAGAACCATGCAAGTATAATATTAAGTAGCGCAGAAAAGGTCAGTGAAGTGAAGCTGTTCTCACTCTGCATGCATTCAGTCAGGGGTAGAGAGGTTCTTTTTCATCTTCTTCCAATTCTTCTGCACAATTGGCTGAACATGGCTTCACCTTACTGATCTTTGCTTTACGTTTTTAACAGATCACCTCTATTGAGTATGAATGTCTAGTGTGGACAACCGGAAGTAACTCCTTCAGAGCCCTTTGAAACACGCCAATTCTAAACTTCAGATCAGCATGTTAACCAGTTCTTGTTGTTTACAACACAAAAACCTCTGACACATCCCAATCCTTCCTGACGCAGGTCACAAACACTAGACAAATAGGTCACTAGGTCTTCAATTAACTTGTTGGTACCTCATCCAGAACTTTTCTGCTCTGCTCATCCACCTCTCTTCTCACTCTTCAGACGCTGCTCCTCTCAGATGGTTCCTTCACTTGGTGACCATCAAACGCAGGATACAATTCAAGCCTCTAACCCTCGCCCACATAGGTCTCTCCAATCTGGATACTCCATATGTGAATACGCTTATATACAGATACCACCAAACACACAACTTAAAGTGGGATTGTCAGCCACAAAATCAAATAACATTTACCCACTTCTCTATGTTTATTATGCAGCCTGCAACCTTACTGTGCATTGCAAGCATTGCAATCTAACCATAAATGTTTCTGCTGTAATAAATCATATCTCAGTCAGCCTGGCTCTATTTGGTACATTGGCAACGAGAAGGAAGCTTGTCTTCTCCCCTCCTACATTCCTGCTCCTCACCGATTGGTTGTGGGTAGTTCAGTGTAACACGAGACTGAGAAAGGAAAAAGCTGCTGAAATACGATCTATGCTGGGCTCACATGTGTTTACAAAGCAAGCTAGATATGTCAGTGCAGTTTCTAGGAGAAAAAAAGAGTAAGGGAGGAAATGACATCAGAATTGGCTTCAGTCAGAAGAAGAAAAAATGGAAAATGCCAGGAACAGTTTTCTCTTTTTTCCAGGGCTGTGGAGTCGGAGTCGGAGTTGGAGTCGGATGATTTTTGTACCAAATCCACAGACCTGGTAAATATTAGACTAAGGAGTCGGAGTTGAGAAGTCAGAGCCATTTTGGGTACCTGGAGTCGGAGTTGAAATCGGTAGTTTCATAAACTGAGGAGTTGGAGTCGGATGATTTTTGTACCGACTCCACAGCCCTGCTTTTTTCACTATTTAAAATTCACTGAAATCAAAATGTGGACAGTACAATGCATATGTTATGCAAGTAGAATAAGTATTTATCTACTTATATATATATATGTATGTGTTTTTCCTGGGATAGTATGGCTGTCCCTGCTGCTTTATCTACCTATATCTATCTCAATATCTGTGTTGAGGTTTATGATCGGCCTCTCCTTTCCTCTAGAACCTAGGTTCTCAACGTGCGGTACGCGTACCCCAGGGGGTACTTCTGATGGAGTTTTAGAAAATGATAAATCTTATTTAAACAACACCAAATTAGTATTTTTGCTAATTTAAAGCAATAGTAAATGCTTGGACATTGTTTAAAACCAATTATCACATACTACAATTAAATATATATTTGTCAAGGGGTACTTGTGATAATGTTTATTTTGCTAGGGGGTACTTGGCGAGTATAGGGCTTTAAAAGGGGTACATACCAATAAAATGTTGAGAAACACTGCTCTAGAACACATGTGTCGAACTCCAGGCCTGGAGGGCCAGATCCATGCCAGTGTTTAGGATGGACTGAGAAAGAGAGCAATGTGTTCTACCTGATGGACCACACCTTTCCTAATTCAGACCCATCAATTCATTTGAGCTATATCAAAAATGTGTGAGGATCTTGGCCCTCGTAGGACCGGTTTGACATACCTGCTCTAGAAGTTATTCTCAAAACTTTCTGACACTTGCCAACATTTGAAACCTTCAGACATCTGTTAAAAACTCAACTTTTCAAGTAAACGTGTCATCTAAGCCAAACTTTTATACAGTTACTGAGACTCCATCTAAGAACTCTATTAAGGCACATAGCACCAACTTATTTTGCCTACTTTGACACTGAGGTATTGTGGTGCTACTGCAATGTGACACATGTTGGGCTGTCTGGTAGACTGACTCTCCCATCTGTCTCTGGATAAGTATTTCTTCCACACTCCCTTACACATATGCACTCATTATGATCATTATTTACCAGTATATCAGGCTTTTGCATATTCTTATCAGCTTTTTATGAAACCCGGGTTCTTATTCCGGTGAGGTCCCCTTTGGGAATCACTGGGGTATAAATATCAAATACAAAGGTCTAAGGTTGCTGTATGATGATCATGAAGCATGAAATGTGAGATTATATATATATATATATATATATATATATATATATATATATATATATATATATATATATATATATAATCCCGCTGCACCAGATGGTGGGATATTGTCAAAAAAACCTTTATTAGTAATCCATCATCAAAGTAGCATACAAAAGCTCACGCGTATCGGAGCAACGGCTCCTTAATCATAGCTTACAAAAAACATGCATTGCACCGGTTATATAGGTGAAGTGGACACACCCATGGGTGTCCATTCAGTTCTTAAAGAGACATACAGTTTAAAATGGTGTGAACTGATACAATACACCTAATATAAAAAACACATATACAGTGAATGTCATATAAAAACACAGTACCAAAAGCGCATGCAATCAGTTATATATAATCTCAAAAGCATGATTATATATATATACATATACACATACATACATATGCATCACAGTGCATCTGGAAAGTGTTCACAGCGCATACCTTTTTCCACATTTTGCTATTTTACAGCTTTATTCCAAAATGGATTGAATTCATTTTTTTCCTCAAATTCTACAAACAACATCCCATAATGACAGTGTGAAAAAAGTTTACTTGAGGTTTTTGCAAATGTATTAAAAAAAATAAAATAAAATAAATGAGAAAGCCAATTTGCCATGAAGCTCAAAATTGAGCTCAGGTGCATCCTGTTCCTCCTGATAATCCTTGAGATGTTTCTGCAGCTTAATTGGAGTCCACCTGTGGTAAATTCAGTTGGTTGGACATGATTTGGAAAGGCACACACCTGTCTATATAAGGTCCCACAGTTGACAGTTCATGTCAGAGCACAAACCAAGCATGAAGTCAAAGCAATTGTCTGTAGACCTCCAAGACAGGATTGTCTTGAGGCACAAATCTGGGGAAGGTTACAGAAACATTTCTGCTGCTTTAAAGGTCAACATGAGCACAGAGGCCTCCATCATCCATATGTGGAAGAAGTTCAAAACCACCAGAACTCTTCCTAGAGCTGGCTGGCAATCTACACTGAGCGATAGGACGAGAAGGGCCTTAGGTGGCCAAGAACCTGATGGTCACTCTGGTAGAGCTCCAGAAGTCCTCTGTAGAGAGAAGAGAATTTTCCAGAAGGACAACCAACTCTGCAGCAATCCACCAATCAGGCACATGGCAGCCCACCTGGAGTATGCCAAAAGGCATCTGAAGAATTCTCAGACCATGAGAAACAAAATTCTCTGAACTGATGAGACAAAGATTGAACTCTTTGGTAAGAATGCCAGGTGTCACGTTTCGAGGAAATCAGGCACCGCTCATCAACAGGCCAATACCATCAGTACAGTGAAGCATGGTGGTGGCGAAATCATGCTGTGGGGATGTTTTTCAACGGCAGCAACTAGGAGACTAGTCAGGATAAAGATAAAGATGACTGCAGCAATGTACAGACACTTCCTGGAAACCAGTCCTTTACTCCGTTTTTTAAAGAGTACCTCCAGTGTAAGTTGGAGTACAAATCAATGCAATTAATCTTACCCAAATATTACTAGAATATAGGCTTGGAAAGTGAACAGAGATATAAATCACCAATTCCCAGAGAAATTACCATGATTAGTAAAGCTCGCCACATGTCACAAACTCTAAGCCTCTTCATTGAAGTTTAGAGCTTTGTGGCCACCCTCACTGTGTTGGCTGTGGCTACCGAGCTGGGGAAGTCGGCAGCAACACAGTCGGGGTGGCCACTGAGCTCTGGACTTCTTGGTAGGCTTTGGGGGAAAACTACCATGTCACTTTTTTGCAATTTGGGGAGTTTATCAATTATGGTAATTTCCCAGTGATCGAGTGATTTATATCCATGTTCATTCAAAAACCTATATTACGTTTTTATTTGAGGAAGATAAATTGCATTGATTTTTATATAGGGGGTACTCTTAAAATCATCTCAAGTTTTAAGATGATATCCATTTAGTGTTTGGTAAGAAAATCTTGTGCTACTAATAGCATTGGGAGTGAGGGGAAACAAGGCCCTAGGCAAGCTGTCGCCATAGTGGCACCACTACTCTTTAGGCCACTCGACCTTTCTGGTTAGGAAAGAAGTGAGGGAGAGTTATGAGGTGGCATCCAGGCTCCTGGACACCCACCAGCACAGACGATCTATGAGATGCACCCAATAACCAATCAAAATGACTTCTTCATGTCAGATGTCAATTCTGATTGGTCCAATTTCAAGCTACATTCAATTTACATAAAATCCGGTTGCAAGCTGAAATTATTTGCATTTTCATTGATCATCTTTGCCCACCAGGCCCCAGCATCTGCCTAGGCTTTCTTGTGGATGGTTCGTCCCTGGCCATTTATTTCATTCTGTATTTGAGGCCTAAGCATTACATAATGATCACACATATTTAAGCCAATCCTATGCTTAGTACAAAAACACAGCATATTTTCAGATAGGTTCCTATCTCCAGATTGCAGACCTGGAGAACCGAAGTGGAGGCTTCCATATTTATTTCTTTTTAAACGGTACCAGTTGCCTGGCATCCTGCTGAGCTATTTTGCTGCAGTAGTATCTGAATAACACCAGAAACAAGCATGCAGCTAATATTGCCAGATCTGGCAATAATGTCAGAAATAGCTGATCTGCTGCATGCTTGTTCAGGGTCTATGGCTAAAAGCATTAGAGGCAGAGAATTAGCAGGACTGCCAGGCAACTGGTATTGTTAAAAAGGAAATAAACATGGCAGCCTATATATCCCTCTTGCTTCAGTTGCCCTTTAAATGTAAATAAGCAGTCAAATGTCCACCGACTTGAAACTGAGCCAATCAGCCCCTATAGCTGCTGGTTCATTAACCAGTTCAGAATACCAAACCCTGGAACAGTCCTCTCTTATTCTTGCGGGTGATTGCATTCCACCTTCACACAGAGAGTCTCTGGCCGTCCTCCTTGTTACAGCTACATTCATCACCACACAGAGCCCTGCTGAACCTCCCAGCCATGATGACAGAGCCAGAAACCCACTGACCATTTACCAAGAACCTCTCCCTGTGCTGCTCCATAAACACATTAGCTGCCAGAAACGGGATTCAAGCGCAATGGGCGGACTGAATTCCACAGTTTGCAGCGTCATGCCTCCTGTGGGATGGTAATAAAGGATATCAGTACCCCACCTTGCCTCCACCCCATCATCTATAGAATACATCCATCCCATCACGATGTCAGAACCAGGTGTGACGCCACTACGTATTAATGCAAGTCAAAGCTCAGCAAAACATGGCGGTGGTGATGGAGGAAAATGGAGGGGAGGGGGTCAACATCTAGACACCACAGTAATATGTATACACATATATATATATATATATATATATATATATATATATATATATAATACATATATATATACACACACACACACACACACACACACACAACATGCTAATGCTTCCACTAACAGTCATCTACGCCAGTGACATCACTGAATCCTGACAGCATGTCTCCTACAGAGCAGACGCCTGGATGAATTAGAACAAGTACTGTGAAGTGAAAAATGATTTACAACTCCCTTTAATGTGATGTGTGTAAATCATCTATAGACATTTCAATGATTCAGCCCCACACTGTCCTGTATGACTACAGCATTGCTAGTGACACAGGACAGCATGTCGCCCATCCAGACCATTACCGTACACGGGTGACCTGCAGAGACCCACAGTCTATCACTCACGCCAATGCCAATCCTATTTGTGAGGGACACAAGACCACTTAGCCACTACAACACAACATTAAATAAGAATCAAGCAGCAGTAGTCTGACGAATGGGTGGCAGAGCATCGCAGGCCCCACAGCAAAGAAAGGGTTAATAGCTTGGTGCAGGAATGTCCCATGGGATTGTCAGCAGGGAGGGAGACTGTGTGGGGAAGAAATAGGGAGGGAGGGCAGGGAAGAGAGAAAAAAAAAATAAGGAAAGATGGTGGTATATAGCAGGGAGAAGGGTTTGAGGCATAGCTGGTGGCTATGCTCTAAAAATAAGGACAAAACAAGGACAAGTATAAAGGATCTGCCATCTATCACAGAATTCAGGAATCCAGCAATACAATAAGAGCAGCAGGTAAAGGGTGCATAGAGAGGACCACAGCAGCAGCTAATCGATCTATGTTCTGCATGCTCAGCTCGCAGGGATGCGGAGGATGGAAAGTACGGGGATAAAAGACACCGAGGGATGCAGGGCGGTACCTGGCTGTCCTTGTCACTGCTTCTCTCTGCGCTGGAGCATCAAGGCTGGGTTCCTTGGGCTGACAGCTGATGGGAACGCTCTAGTGCTGTGTCACAGCTCCCAATGTATGGCTGTGTGTGTGAGTGCTGTGCTGTCCTGTGCCTCCTGCTTGTCCCTCCGGGTCCCTGCCCTGCTTGTCAGTGCTGGTTGGCTGAAGCAGTGTTGTGGGGGAGGAGGGACGGCCAGGCTGCTGAGGCTGGGATACATAGAGAAACAGCGATGGATAAAAAAACACAGGAGAGGGAGGAGGGGGAGGGAGGGAGAGCAGGTGGAGAGACAGACATACTGTAGGGGAGGCGCTCTGTGGATGCTGGTGCTGATGAGGGAGCTGTGACGTTAGTGCAGATATTATTCCAGTACACAGAATGCAAGGAGAGAGATGCTGCTAGGGATGGATAGTGGCTAGATAGGTAAAGAGAGATAGAGGGCGAGAATGAGAGAGGAGGTGGAGAGAGAACAGTGGAGAAACAGGAAGGCTGGTAGGGATGGATGGATGGATGCACACTTAAAGGGAACCTAACCCCCCCCAAAAAAATGAGTTTCACTTACCTGGGGCCTTTTACCAGCCCCCTGCAGCCATTCTGTTCCCTCACAGTCACTCACAGCACCTCCAGTTCCCCGCCACCAGCTAGTTTCGTTTTAGCCAACTCGGAGTCGGCGGGCCGCCACGCGTACCTTTGCACGCATTCTCGCGGGTGCAGGACACTATCATGGACGTTAACACATATCATTGTACGTGTTGCAGGTGCAAAGTGTACAAAGGTACGTGTTGACGTCTGCAATAGCGTCCTGCACCAGTGGGAACCAGTGGCGTAGATAAGGAGCTATGGGCCCCGGTGCAAATTTTAACCACTTAGCAACCCTTGCCACGCTTATCTACGCCCCTTTAAAATTCACCTCGGGCACAGGGGCGTAGATAGGCATCTCCTGTTTGTTTTCCCGCTGTGAGCGTTCGCGTGCGCGATCGCGTGCACGCGAATGCGCGGTCGCGTGCACGCGGATGTGCAGCCGCGTTCGGCACCCGCTGGTCAGCCAATCAAAGTGCTTACAAGTTTGAATGAGCACTGCCAAAGCCAATGACAGTGCTCATTCATTCAGAATGTGTGTAAACATTGAATCAGTCACTATGCTGTTACAGTTACTGAGATCACTCGTGAGAGGATCTCAGATAACCAATACAGCATTAGTGAGTGATCAGCATCAGTGAGGGTTTTTTAAAATAAATTATACCCCCATTAAGCCCATTAACCCTTGCCTCCCTGAAATGTTAAAATTGCTGTGGTTTTTAGGTGAAAAACCCTGTGGTAGAGAAGTGGTTAAATAGGGCCCCCCCAAGCACTCTATACATAACAATTGATACGGCCCACCAAAACCTGCCAATGACAACTACGGTGTCAGAGGTGCAAGAAGGGGATGGGGAACAGATGTTAATGATTATTATCATTGAAAGCATTAATGAGGGTGCGTTTCCACTAACGTGAATTCGCATGCGTTCCCCGCATGCAAATTCGCATAACCAATAAAAGTGAATGAGCCTGTGTCCACTTGTCAGGAAAACGGAGCGTTTTCTTGTGCAGGAAAAATCTGCTCAGCAGAGCCATCCGAATTCGGACACCGCACACACGCATGCGATTCGCATACAATGTATTTAATAGGGAATTCGCATGGTGTTTTTTCATGCGAATTTTCATGCGATTTCGCATGGAATCAATGAAAAAGCACACAGGCACTGACATGGTTAAATTGCACACAGCGTCATCCATGCGAAATCGTATGCGAATTCGCAGTAAAATTCGCATACAACCACATGCGATTTCGCTCCTGCATGCGAATTCGTCCGCGGAGAATCCGCGGCGATTTCCCACCGCACTAGTGGAAACGCACCCTCAAAGTGATCATTGCAAGCACAGGACCAATAAAGAGCTAATACTGCAGTTGAGGGAGGGCCCAAGGGCCCCGGTGCGGTTGAGACCTCTGCAACCCCTATTGCTACGTCACTAGTGGGAACGCGTGCAAAGGTACACGTGGCAGCCTGCCGACTCCAAGTCAGCAAATACGAAACTAGCTGCCGGCGGGAGGGGGACCGGAGCATCAGTGAGTGACTACGAGGGCACAGGATGGCTGCGGGAGGCCGGTAGAAGTCCCAGGTAAGTGAAACTCATTTTTGGGGGGGGGGGGGGGGTGTTAGGTTCCCTTTAAGGTGGCCATACATGAGTCATTTTTAATTTATTTGTTACAATTTTGATCTATTAGATTATTTAGCAAACCGACCATACACCGTTCAATTTTCTAACCAAGAAACCTGATTTTTCCAACACTTCTGATCAGATTTTTAGCTATAAAAATGGAATAATCCATCTCTTTTCATCGATTGAAAAAAAGCTTACTTTCAATTGCTATTCGGGTGTTTTGGTCGAATAAATGGGAAAATTAAACTATTTGATTGTACCATGTGGTACCTGATCCAATTGGCTGATTTGGGGGGGGGGGGTCTGCCAGCGCTGGATCACAGAGGGTGAAATGGACAGGGGAATCCTCATTAGGATCCAGAGGCTTCCCCCTACTGAGGTAAGTACCGAGATAAGTACCTCCCTGGGGGCTGTTTACTTTAATTTATATGGTGCTAACATCTTCCAAAGCACTTGTAACGATAGGTGTCAGCAACCAGAGAGAGAATCTGATTCTTGGCGATCTGCAATATCCCCAAGAATACAGATATACCTGATTATTGGGGATCTGCAGAATCGCCAATAATCAAATATGTCTAACCTCTAGACACCTGAGTGTGTAAGTGTTTTGGTGCAACAGTAACCTTTGGACCACTGGGGTAGCAGGTGGTTCAATAAGTAGAGAAGACTCTACTGCAGTCAAGGACACCTGGAGAGGGAGTCCCTGACTGATAAGGAGCAGTGTCCCCTCTGTAGAGCAGGGGACCCCTGCGGGAAGGCTGGACACCCTGAGGGGGGTGACAGCTAGAAGGTAAGACAGGCCGGGTCGGCAACAGAGTATCAGATATGCAAGGTACCAACTCAGAGATCAGAAGAATAGTCAGGAAAGCTACAGGTCATAACAGATATCAGAACAAGGCCTAGTCTGAGGTGTGAGGTCCGTGATCTCAACACCCTGGAGCTATGCTAGAGAATAACACAGATGATATACAATATTCCTAGTCTGGGGTGTGAGGGCCGTGATCTCAACACCCTGGAGCTATGCTAGAGAACAACACAGATGATATACAATATTCCTAGTCTGGGGTGTGAGGGCCGTGATCTCAACACCCTGGAACTATGCTAGAGAATAACACAGATGATATACAGTATTTCTAATCTTGGGTGTGAGGGCCGTGATCACAACACCCTGGAACTATGCTAGAGAATAACACAGATGATATACAGTATTCCTAGTCTGGGGTGTGAGGGCCGTGATCTCAACACCCTGGAACTATGCTAGAGAATAACACAGATGATATATAGTAACTGGCTAAGTGTGGATTCCCAGGTCCTCCTGGTTCCACCACACTGAAGGATCTGACTAAGGTCTGAGTGCTAACACATAGGCATTCGCAACGCCAGACAACCAGCAACTGAACAGCAGGAGATATATATTGTAAAGCGCCCTACAGCGCCGCCCAGCTCCCATCAACCAATCAGTGACTGAGCAGGAATCAGCTGACCGCCCTGATCAGCTGATCTTCCTCCTATTGGTATAAAGAGCTTGTCTTGCAGCGCGCGCGCGTGTAGCTCTCCATCTGTGTGCACTACTAGGTCCAGCCAGCCCAGACACATGTTGCTGCTGGGAAACCGCCGCACTGGACGCGGAATCCGCCGCCTTACCATCAGAACAAGCGGCAGCCCCCACGCCATTCCTCCCATGTGTACCACCAGTTCCAGACAACCCAGACGCATGCTGACGCGGACAAGCATGACGCGGCTTTTCCGCTATTCATCACAGTACCCCCCCCCCCCCAAGGAGTGGACTCCGGACACTTTTTACCAGGCTTTCCAGGATGTAAATCATGGAACTCTTTCTTCAAATCCTCCGCATGCATGCGGCAATCTGGCACCCAAGATCTCTCCTCTATGCCATATCCTTTCCAATGGACTAGATACTGCACGGAATTCTGCACCAGGCGAGAATCCAGAATCTTTTCAATCTCATACTCTGGTTGGTCATCCACCATCACAAGAAGGGGTGGGGGGGGGGGGGAGTCCACCTGTACAGCTGGTTTCAACAGGGACACATGGAACAATCTCACACCTTTCATGCTGGGTGGGAGATCAACAGCATATGTGACATTATTAATCTTCTTGGCCACAGGAAATGGTCCTATAAATTTAGGACCTAGCTTGGGTGACAATTGTTTTAAGGCCAAATGCAGAGTGGATACCCACACCAGATCTCCAGGGGAGAATCTCCACTCTACCGACGGATGTTTATCTGCCTGCTTCTTCTGGGTTTGGAAAGCTTTCCCTAGGTTCCTCTTAACCATTCCCCAAATCTCTTTCAAGGCCCTCTGCCAGTCCTCCAAAGCTGGAAAAGGAGTTGATGCGACTGGCAAAGGAGCGAACTTAGGTGATCTACCTGACACCACTTGAAAAGGGGAATACCCAGAAGAAGAGCTCTTCAGATTGTTGTGCGCAAACTCTGCAAACGGCAAAAACTTTACCCAATCAGTTTGCGCATCAGCAACATAGCACCTGAGAAATTGTTCCAGGGATTGGTTAACTCTCTTGGTCTGGCCGTTGGTCTGAGGGTGGTAGCCTGATGAGAATGCGAGTTCCATGTCTAATTGATGGCAAAAGGCCCTCAAAAATTTCGAAACAAATTGGACTCCCCGATCTGACACTACATTTTCCGGAATGCCATGCAGCCGGAAGATGTGCTGGATGAAGAGATCAGCCAGTTCCTGGGCCGAGGGGAGTCCTTTCAGAAGGACAAAGTGCGCCATCTTACTGAAACGATCTACTACCACCCAAATGACCGACTTGCCTTCAGACCGAGGGAGTTCACCCACAAAATCCATGGAAATATGAGTCCAAGGTTCATTGGGGACTGGCAAAGACTGTAACGTGCCCATGGGGGCCTGACGAGAGGGATTACTCCTCGCACAGGTCGTGCACTCCCTTACAAATTCCTTACAATCAGACGCCAAACTAGGCCACCAGGCACATCTAGCCAGTAGATCCTGAGTTCTGGTGGCTCCAGGATGGCCGGCATTCTTGTGAGAGTGAAAAAACTGTAGAATTTGTAACCGAAAGGGCAGTGGCACAAACATGACCCCCTCTGGCTTCCCCTCTGGAACATCCTGTTGATAGGGACTCAAAGTGGTTGACCAATCTCTCCAAGTCTCAGTGGCTGCCAGGACTACCTTTGGAGGCAGGATAGTCTCCGGATCAGCAGACTGTACTGACTCGGGCTCAAAACACCTAGAGAGCGCATCGGCCTTGATATTCTTACTTCCGGGAGTATACATGATTATAAATCTAAATCTAGCAAAAAACAGGGACCACCGGGCCTGAAGGGGGCTAAGTCTCTTAGCTCCCTCGATATACTCCAAATTCTTATGGTCTGTGTAAACCGTGATAACATGTTCTGCACCCTCCAGCCAGTGTCGCCATTCCTCAAAAGCTAATTTGATGGCTAGGAGCTCCCGGTTGCCGATGTCATAATTTTTCTCGGCAGGTGAAAATCTGCGAGAAAAGTAAGCGCATGGATGTAGCTTGCCCTGCAATCCTGACCTCTGTGACAACACCGCTCCTACCCCCACCTCTGAGGCATCAACCTCCACAATGAAGGAAAAGGGGACGTCAACATGCCTCAGTATTGGAGCAGAACAGAACAGCTTCTTTAAAGTCGAGAAGGCCGTATGAGCCTCAGGTGACCAATGATGAGTATCAGCCCCTTTCTTGGTGAGACTGGTGAGAGGAGAGATGATGGTAGAGTACCCCTTAATAAATCTTCTGTAGTAATTGGCAAACCCCAGGAACCTCTGGAGTGCCTTCAGCCCCACGGGCTGAGGCCAGTCCAGGACAGCAGAAACCTTCCCTGGGTCCATCGAGAGACCAGAAGTGGAGATGATGTAAACTAGGAAGGCTACCGCCTCTACCTCAAAGAGGCATTTCTCTAGTTTGGCATACAGCTGATTCTGTCGTAACCTCTCTAATACCCATCTGACATGCTTGCGATGTTCAGCGTGGTTGGACGAAAAGATTAGTATATCGTCCAAATAAACCGGAAAAAACTTCCCCAACACTTCCCTGAAAACTTCATTGATTAACTCCTGGAAGACGGCTGGCGCATTGTACAACCCGAAGGGCATCACCAGGTATTCGTAATGCCCATCGGGTGTGTTAAAGGCCGTCTTCCATTCGTCCCTATCTCTGATGCGAACCAGATTGTATGCACCCCTGAGATCTAGCTTAGAAAAAATCTTGGCGTTGGTCACCTGTGTGAATAAATCGTCAATCAATGGTAAAGGGTAGCGATTTTTCACAGTGATCTTATTCAGTCCTCTGTAATCAATACAGGGGGCGGAGACCTCCGTTTTTTTTCTTTACGAAAAAAAACCCTGCCCCTGCTGGTGACCGAGAGGGACGTATGAACCCTTTCGCCAAATTTTCCCTGATGTATTCCTGCATAGCTAGTTTCTCTGGCCCAGATAGATTATAACGATGACCTCTGGGCGGCATACAACCAGATCTCAGATCGATAGGACAATCAAAGGCACGATGGGGGGGAAGTTTGTCTGCTGACTTTGGGCAAAAGACATCAGCAAATTCTGCGTATTGTCTTTGTACACCTTCAACCTGAATGTTGGTATTACCCAAGGTTACTTTTGCTAAACAATGATGATCACAGTGGGACGACCAGCTCGTTAGCTGACCCGTAACCCAGTCTATCTGAGGTGAGTGGATTTGTAACCAGGGCATGCCAAGAATGACGGTAGAGGTTGCCATATGCAAGACCAGAAATTACAGACTCTCCCCATGTAAGACCTCCACCTTGAGATGCACATTAGGAGTCTGGAACAAGGGGCGGTTACTCTGCAGAGGAGAGTCATCTACCGCAGTGACCAAGATTGGTTGATTTAACCTCCTGAGCGATAATCCCGAGCTGAGCTCGGGGTATATCGCGCAGGAGGATTTCTCAGGCCCTGGTGGGCCGATTTGCATAATTTTTTTTTGTTACACGCAGCTAGCACTTTGCTAGCTGCGTGTAACTTCCGATCGCCGCCGCTCGCCGCCGATCCGCCGCCGCTCACCGTGCTGTGCAGCCCCCCCCCCTCCCCGACCCCTTGCGCAGCCTGGCCAATCAGTGCCAGGCAGCGCTGAGGGGTGGATCGGGACTCCCTCCGACGTCACGACGTCCATGACGTCGGTGACGTCATCCCGCCCCGTCGCCATGGCGACCGGGGAAGCCCAGCAGGAAATCCCGTTCTGAACGGGATTTCCTGCTTACTCTGATCGCCGAAGGCGATCGGAGTGGGTGGGGGATGCCGCTGCGCTGCGGCTATCATGTAGCGAGCCCTGGGCTCGCTACATGATTTAAAAAATAAAACATTTAAAAAAATAGTGCTGCGCCACCTCCTGGGCGATATAATTGTATCACCCAGAGGGTTAAGGGAAGCATGGGGATACCCAATCTTTTTGCAAACTCGTAATCGATAAAATTGGCTGCTGAACCAGAATCAATAAAGTCTTCCGTAGAAGCAGTCTGACCCTCCCATGTGACCGAACAAGGGAGTAACAGCTGATCATTATGTAGAGGTAAAGACTGCGCGCCCAGGGTATTACCTCTGACTACACCTAGGCGGCAGCGTTTCCCGACTTCTTGGGACAGTTCCGCACTATATGACCCACCTCTGCACAGTATAGACAAAGCTGCTCCGTCTTCCTATGATTCCTCTCTGAACAAGTTAATTTGGAGTGACCAATTTGCATTGGCTCAGGTGGCGGTGAGGTAGGTGGAGATGTGGCATAAGAGACATATCTAACCCTGTCTTTACCACGGGTTTGCTTTTGGTATCGTAACCGACAATCCACACGCACTGCCAGAGAGATTGCTTCCTCAAGTGTCTTAGGTTCAGGGAATCCCAACATCAGCCCTGAAACTGCGTCTGACAACCTTGATAAAAAACAATCTAGTAGTGCAAAAGCCCCCCACCTAGCCGACACTGACCACTTCCTGAACTCGCCGCATAGACCTCCACTGGATCCTTGCCTTGACGAAAGGTTTTTAGCTTCCGCTCAGAGGTAGACGCAATGTCTGGGTCGTCATAAATTATGGCCATGGACTTGAAGAATTCTTCAACTGACCTAAGTGCTTCATGCCCTGTTGGTAAATTATACGCCCAGGTTTGAGCATCCCCTGAGAGTAAGATTTTGATAAAGGTTATTCTCTGTGCCTCTGTCCCTGACAGATTAGGCCTCAATTCAAAATATGACATCACACGATTCTTAAAATTCTGAAAGTCAGATCTATGGCCAGAAAACTATTCCGGTACAGACATTCTCAAGTCTGTGACTGGAGGGGATCGCACTGAATTGACAGTCGTCTGTAGGACTTGTAGTGACCCAGATAAAGCAGAGATCTGGGCCTGCTGACCGTCCATCACTCTGATGAGATTTTCCACCAAGGCGGTGAGTGTGTCCAGACGAGTGCTAAATGCGTCCATATTGTTTTGGTCTGGCGTTCTGTAACGATAGGTGTCAGCAACCAGAGAGAGAATCTGAGTTTTGGCGATCTGCAGTATCCCCAAGAATACAGATATACCTGATTATTGGGGATCTGCAGAATCGCCGATAATCAAATATGTCTAACCTCTAGACACCTGAGTGTGTAAGTGTTTTGGTGCAACAGTAACCTTTGGACCACTAAGTGTTTTGGTGCAACAGTAACCTTTGGACCACCGGGGTAGCAGGTGGTCCAATAAGTAGAGAAGACTCTACTGCAGTCAAGGACACCTGGAGAGGGAGTCCCTAACTGATATGGAGCAGTGTCCCCTCTGTAGAGCAGGGGACCCCTGCGGGAAGGCTGGACACCCTGAGGGGGGGTGACAGCCAGAAGGTAAGACAGGCTGGGTCGGCAACAGAGTATCAGATATGCAAGGTACCAAATCAGAGATCAGAAGAATAGTCAGGAAAGCTACAGGTCATAACAGATATCAGAACAAGGCCTAGTCTGAGGTGTGAGGTCCGTGATCTCAACACCCTGGAGCTATGCTAGAGAAAAACACAGATGATATACAATATTCCTAGTCTGGGGTGTGAGGGCCGTGATCTCAACACCCTGGAACTATGCTAGAGAATAACACAGATGATATACAGTATTCCTAGTCTGGGGTGTGAGGGCCGTGATCTCAACACCCTGGAACTATGCTAGAGAATAACACAGATGATATACAGTATTCCTAGTCTGGGGTGTGAGGGCCGTGATCTCAACACCCTGGAACTATGCTAGAGAATAACACAGATGATATATAGTAACTGGATAAGTGTGGATTCCCAGGTACTCCTGGTTCCACCACACTGAAGGATCTGACTAAGATCTGAGTGCTAACACATAGGCATTCGCAACGCCAGACAACCAGCAACTGAACAGCAGGAGATATATATATAGTAAAGCGCCCCACAGCGCCGCCCAGCTCCCATCAAGCAATCACTGACTGAACAGGAATCAGCTGACCGCCCTGATCAGCTGATCTTCCTCCTATTGGTATAAAGAGCTTGTCTTGCAGCGCGCACACGCGTAGCTCTCCATCTGTGTGCACTACTAGGTCCAGCCAGCCCAGACACGTGTTGCTGTGGGGAAACTGCCGCACTGGACGCGGAATCCGCCGCCTTACCGTCAGAACACGCGGTGGCCCCCATGCCATTCCTCCCATGTGTACCACCAGTTCCAGACAACCCAGACGCATGCTGACGCGGACAAACCGCCGCATCAGACGCGGAATCAGCCGCCTTACTGTCAGAACATGCGGCGGCTTTTCCGCTATTCATCACAGCACTGTAACTGACTGCAGTGGGACACATAGATCAATAAGTAATTCAATGCACAGTATAATCAGAATGGTGGAGCAGAGTGGTCTGTACACGCAGCTAGGCACCTGGTATAGCAAGTTAGAACTCTTTACTGAAGAAAATGTGCAAAGATAAATCATACACCACCACATACATGCAGCTTACTTAGAACAGAGAGGAACACAGAATGAATACAGGAAATCACAATACCATAGAGATTATTCACAGCACATTACAGACAGTGACACCTTGTGGTTGCTTTACTATATTGCAGTTTAAGTTATACTGTTGATCAACCTAACACAGAACACCCATCAACAGAACCCACACTAGAGGGCTGATTCACATAGCTTTGGTGAAACTGCCATGTGCAGGCAGTCCACAGCAATTTTACCAGTAATGTCACTGGCACTAAATCCATGGGAGTAGCGTCTATGGCGCAATTGGACATCTGAGTAATGTGTGTGCGTTGCTTTGTTAATGCACGTAATGCTACTAACACAACTAGCATTACCATAGCAACAGGTAAAGTGGGTTGTGCAACACACGCTACTCTCCTGGCGTCAGCAGTAATGATGTGCCTTACCTGCACATGGCAGTTTTACCAGAGCTATGTGGAAAAGAGCGGCCAAGCTCTGCACCCGACACATGGAGGGAGGGGCAGCCAAAACTCACATAGAGAACTCCTAACGCATGAACAAGCGTTTCTCTTAATGCGAAACAGCTTTCTCCTTGCACCCACCTCCTGTACCCGTCTCTCCAGGACTGTATGCAGGTATTGTGACTGCATCGTCTGAGGGAATAGAAGCACCAACTTTTTTGACACGTGCCCGCCTTCTGCTTTTTTGTACTGAGAGGCTCCTGGCATGGCTGCAGCTGCTGCTGCTGAGCAGTGTCCTTTAAGCGTAAGCTGGCCACTAACGGTCCAATTTCTAGCGAAAAATCGTTTGAGAGATCAGAAATTCTGATCGGACGAAAAATCGTTCACTACACCATCAACTTCCTATCTATCACGACCACCAAGAAAATCCAAATTTTCGTTCGACGAAAATTCATTCGGGCGACATTTTTTTCACTCGTTCATAATCGATTTTGTCCACCAATGGAGATTATTTACAACCAATCCGATCAGAATTTCTGATCGCTCAAACGATTTTTTGCTAGAAATTGGACCGTTAGTGGCCAGCTTTAGCAGAATGAGGGCGGCATCTGTCAGGCTGACTCTCCTTAACGCTGAGAGCCAGAGGAGAGAGGCTTCTGACATGGCTGCAGCTGAGCGGTGTACAGCCCTCTCAATCATGGCTGCCAGCTTGGTTACTGGTGCCGATGGTCTCGCAGGCGGGACCATGACGCCGTCACTGAGCCAATTACTGAACTTGCTGTTACCAAGTGAGTTCAGTGATTGGCTCAGTGGTGGTGCCGTGGTCCCACCCGTGAGACCATCTGTGCAGTAACGAAGCTGTGATTGTGTATTTATATAGCACTGACATCTTATATAGCACTTTATACAGTACAGTGTTCTCCCCATCCCGATAAGCCGGGTGCAGCTCCCCGCTGTCATGGCTCTCTTATCAGTGCAGCGCTTATAGAGGAGGTGTGACCAGCAGTGCAGTGAATAATAATTAAGGGGTGGGATCACACACTCACAGCACATCCTGCATGACAGCAGAAGATCGGGAGATAGTGTGAGAAACATTGGCCTCAATTCACTAAGCTTTATCAAACACTTTATCAAACGTTTGATAATTTACCTCATGGGTAAAATCTAATTTTTAATTCACTAAGGTGTTATAGATGTAAAGAATTTGCGATAATTCAGGTTGGAGTAAGCTTGAGATGTCTCCCAGTGCATCACTGCTGAATATATGCAAATTAACCATTGTTGCCCTTAGAAGCTAAACACACCTCCAGAACCGCTGGAATGCAATGATGTGTCATCTTGTTAATTTGTACAGAGCCATAATAATCCAACATGCATACAGACTGTTTCAGATTGTTTGATCCTCATCAGTGCATGACATGGATTAATTTGGCTCTATGGAGTAGGGCTTGTAAAACTGAGAGGAACTGACTAACCAGCAAGCTCATGGTGACCCAGAACTCATTGGAGTATGTAAGGGGCTACAATGGCCCTAAAAGCCCTCTTACTAACATGCTATGGAAAACAAAAGTTTGCTTTCCTAAAACAGAAAGAATTTGCGATAATTCAGGTTGGAGTGAGCTTGAGATGTCTCCCAGTGCATCACTGCTGAATATATGGATTCCAAAACAGTCTGTATGCATGTTGGATTATTATGGCTCTGTACAAAGGAACAAGCTGACACTTCACTGCATTCCAGCGGTTCTGGAGGTGTGTTTAGCTTCTAAGGGCAACAATGGTTAATTTGCATATATTCAGCAGTGATGCACTGGGAGACATCTCAAGCTCACTCCAACCTGAATTATCGCAAATTCTTTCTGTTTTAAGAAAGCAAACTTTTGTTTCCCATAGCATTTTAGTAAGGGGGCTTTTAGGGCCATTGTAGCCCCTCACACACTCTAATGAGTTCTGGTTCACCATGAGCTTGCTGGTTAGTCTGTTATAGATGTATTCAATGTTTTATCAATAAAACATTCAATAAATATAGAACACCTTAGTGAATCAAACGTTTGATAAAGTGTTTGATAAAGCTTAGTGAATTGAGGCCTATGTCTCCTGTACCAGTGTTGCTGCCACCTAGAGTTTGCGGTATGAATTACCATCAAGCAAACCTGAATCATGTAATTCAGGCAGCAAACTCTAGGGTGCTGCAGTACTGTTCACTGGTACAATGGACGATCTCTATCAAACACCCCTCTGCTGCTGACACACAGACTGGAGAGCTAGTGCAAGTGTGTGCATCCCACCTAATAATTATTATTCATTGCTGTCCTGTCTAGGGTGCCTCCTCTCCTCATGCTGCTGCCATAACAGAGGTAAGCTTCTCTTGGCTGAGGTGTGTGTCTGTCTGTTTGTGCGTCTGTGTGCGCGTGTGGGCCTGTGTGTGTGTAAGAGTAAGTGTGTGAGTGTGTGTGTTTCTCTGTGTGTGTGTGCGCGTGTGTGTGCGTGTGTGTGTTGTGTGTGCGTGTGTGAGAGTGAGTGTGTGTGTTTCTCTGTGTGTGAATGAATGTGTACACAGCAGCACCCAGCAATGATGTTTTAAAGGAGCACATTGATACTATGCAAGGGTACTGAGGGAATATTATCACTGGGGGAGACTTGGAGGCCCATCAGCCAGCTCTGGGGCCCTGGGCAATTGCCCATTTTTCACCTTTACACCTTTGGAAGAGACGACATGTGTATCTTTATGTTCTGCCCGGCTTATTTTTCTTGCCAATGGGCAGGAAAAAAATTCTGGGAAGAACACTGGAGTACATAGTCATGTCACTGACTGTCCTCAGGGGAGCTCACACTCTAATCCTACGATAGTCATAGCCTAATGTCCTACCATATTATTATGTATTTATAGAACAATGACATCTTCTGCAGCACTTTACATGGCGTACGTTAAAAAAGGGCGCTGGGTTTTAAACGATAAATTGTGCTATATTTCGTTTAAAAATAATGTTTTATAAAGTTATAAATCATTAAATAATGTGTATGAAATCGGCAACTGTAAAAACGTTAATCTTCCCTGTTTAAAAAGTGAAATGTATAATAACGTTTTATAAAACATTAATAAGAATGTTAATAAAACTATACTTAACCCTACTCTCACACAGAACCCTCCCTGTACCTACCCCTAACCCCTAGACCCCCCTGGTGGTGCCTAAATCTAAGACCCCCCTGGTGATGCCTAAACCTAAGACCCCCCTGGTAGTGCCTAAACCTAAGACCCCCGCTGGTGGTGCCTAAATCTAAGACCACCCTGTGATAAGCATTAATAACGTTTTAAAAAAAAAATATTGTGCTGTTTTTCGTTTAAAAATAATGTTTTAAAAAAATATTGTACTGTTTTTCGTTTAAAAATAATGTTTAAAAAATTATAAATCATTAAATAATGTGTAATCATGAGAAGCAGTTATAAAACACTAAAAGTCTCCGGGCACCGCTTTTAAAACGTTATTTTTCCCCAGCGCCCTTTTTTCCTGTTGGGCGCCCATTAAACGATATTTATTATGGGAGTGAATGGCGGCGCCCTTTTTGTCCAACTGCCTCATGCGCCCAAATTTCCTGCCTCCCTTTTCATGGTATATAGTCATGTCACTGATGGCGCTCAGCATTTCTAACGATTCAAGAGCCTGCCTAGGTTCCCCTCTTTGTTTAATATATAGTAGTCATGTCACTGACTGTCCTCAGATGAGCTCACACTCTAATCCTACCATAGTCATAGCCTATAGTCCTACCATATTATTATGTATTAATATAACAATGACATCTTCTGCAGCACTTTACAGAGTACATAGTCATGTCACTGACGGCACTCAGATCTTCTAATGATTCAAGATCCTGCCTTGGTATGGTACATGTTTGACAACTGTCTTGGTGCCTTTTGCATGTGGTCATATGGCAATCCCCACTTATAACTACTGGCTAGATGACAATGTATTTTCTCTCATTCCCGGTGTCCTGATGGCCTATTTGTCTCATGTTGTTATGTTCTGTGCCAGCATTTTCCTTTTAGGCCTGGGGCACACCAGAAGAGTTTTTCTGAGCGTTTTGAGTTTTTAAATCTGCTGCTAATGTTATCCTATGTGTCTGTGCACACTGGAGCAATGAGGTTTTGTAAAAAAAAACCATAGCATTACATTGGAAAGAGCTTTTAGAGGTTTCAAAAGCTCTTCCCAATGTAATGCTATGGGTTTTTTTTTACAAAACCTCATTGCTCCAGTGTGCACAGACACATAGGATAACATTAGCAGCAGATTTAAAAACTCAAAACGCTCAGAAAAACTCCTCTGGTGTGCCCCAGGCCTTATTCAGGATCGGGGCAGATCTTCATCTAAATCTGTTGATATTTCTGTCTGAAGTAAAGCTGGTTACTGAATAGGGGTTCCGCTGGATTTTTTGTTGTTGTGCTTTGGATCATGACAAGTCCAGTTACAGGCCTTCTTTACTACAGTATATTTAGCAATAGCTAATTTTAGAGAACTCTAGATTCCCTGCTTACAAAATAATGAGTCTCTTATTTCACCGTTTTCCCTATTCTTTTTTTCCCTTTGCTGTTGAGCCTATGACAGGAAAACCCAGCTGTGTGTACAGTTAATGGATTACTTTTTTTGATAATCCAGCAAACATATCAAGCAGAAAATAATATGGTCTGATTGGCAGTATCTAATGTAGCGGAAAGTCAGGCTGACTCACACCTCCACTGTTCAGAGTGCTACAGGTTCTCTAGTTTGATGGACATGCACAGACATCAAGACTTTTTAGGCTGCTTACACACAGGGACGTTACAGGCGCACGTTAGTGCAGCCTGTAACGCTCTCCCAACGCACAGCAATGTAACACAAGTGGGCTGTTCACACTGCCCACGTTGCGTTACATGTAACGCTGCACGTTCTCCCGAAGGTGCAGCATGCTACGGCGTTACAGCGGCTTAAGCCGCGTTAGACTGTTTGCACATGCTCAGTCAGGTTGGGGAGGAGCGGAGAGCGGCCAGGCACATGGCTAATTAATATTCACTGCACGTTGTGACGTACAGTGTTTACTTCCTGGTGCGGCCGCTCTGTGCGGCGATTGGCCGGCGGGACCACGTGATGCCGCATGCGTCCAAGAGTACGTATCACGGCATCACGGACGCCAGAGTGAGCTGCACAACGTGGCTCACTCTGACGTCCATATCAAAGAGCACCAGGCCTTGCGTTAGGTGCACGTTATGCGACCTTAACGTAGCACCTAACGCAACATCTTGGTGTGCAAGTAGCCTTAGAATTTATACTGCAGGTTCAAAAGGAAGACCACAAGTGCAGGGCCGGTTCTCTCATGAGGAAAGGTGAAACACTTGCATCAGGTGGCAGAGATTACAGGGGAAGCATTTTTTTTTACACTATTTGTGTTTACACTAATCGCATGTAGTCAGAGTAGGGAGAGAACAAGACTCACAGCCAACCAGTGTGCTATTGTGTTGAGCTGCAGCTAGGGTTGCACTCACGAGTAATCGGGAGTGATTACCCGTGATTCAAATGAGGCTTAATTGGCGCAGGTGTGTGGCGGGGATACAAGGGGTTATTTACCCATAATTCCGCCGTCCACCTTGCATTCCAAACAGCTTGCACGTGTCCTATTGGTCACGTTGCAAGTCTCACACTGGCGCACTTCCTCCTTCTGGCTTGAAGGAGGAAGTGCGCCATGGTGAGGCTTGCAACGTGATCAATAAGAACCGTGCAAGCTGTTTGGAACGCTGGGCGGATGGCGGAATTATGGGTAAATAACTGCTTGTATCCCTGCCACACACCTGCTTGGCCTCATTCAAATCATCACGGGTAATTACTTGTGAGAGCAACCCTGGCTGCAGCTTGTCATGTGAGAACATTAATTGAAGCAGAGTAAATTGTTGGGTGCTGTGTGATCATTCTAAATGAGGGGGGGGGGGGGGGGCATCCTTTACAAGTTTGCCTCAGGCAGCAAAAAGTCTAGAACCGGCCCTGCACAAGTGTTTTAATGTTTATAGTACAAAACTTCATGGCTACAGATGATTATTATCGTGAGTACCAGGGCTAGTTCTAGCCTTTTTGACACCTGAAGCAATACATTGTGTATGTGCAAAGCCAGACCAGAGGGGAGAGGCACATCAGTGTGTGCATTGCAAGAACTGGCACTGCGCTTACCTCCCTCTGCTTCCTCCAAGCCAGCATCTCCTCCCTGCTGGCCCACAGTATCTGATCCCCAGGATGCTGGGTATGTACTGCACCGGCATCACCTCACTTACCTGCTCTCAGCAGATTAGCGGTGGCATCACCAGCCACACGTGAAGTCCTGCTTCTTCTCTGACAACAGTGGGGCCTCATGTAACCCAGCAGCACGTAACAGGACACTGGATGGGCAGATGGAGATCCCATCGATCACTAGAATGCTGAGAGCAGGTGAGAGCAGCTGCACCGTGCATTTAAGGAGCGGAAGACAGGAAGTGCGAGGAGGGGGATATTTGGGGAGGTAAACCGCCTCTTGCCGCCCTCTAATTGTTGCTGCTCTGAAGCACGTGATTCACATTGCTTCATAGAAGAACCGCCCCTGTCATTGCATATTGATATATACTCCTGACATATCTTCCACTGTATCTTTAATGAGGACATTGACTCTGTCACATCACTTTAAATTGGACCTTCACTGGGAAAGCTATCATTGCAAAAAAAACGCTAACTACCAGGAGACCATGCTGATGTTTTGGCTTGTAGCTTGAGTCATGTACATGGGCGTACCAATAGCCCTCCGTGACTGTGGGGGCTTAGCTGAAGCAGGTAATTTGGGCACAATAGTGGCCTTGAGAAACAGGCACTGCCATAGGCGCCAATGTTAAAATTATGAACTACCAAACTTAAAGGAGGCATATCTACCCTATATAACTCATTGATGGAAGCACACGACTTCCGTTTAGAAAAATGTGCAACCATTTGGAGCGCAGACTTAAGTATTCATATCTCCACCCCTCAGTTGACTTGAACAATCAACAATGTTAGAAAGTTATCCCATTCATTGCCTATCACACCAAGAAACATTGCACGAAGTAATAATGAGGTGGCACATGACCCCAAGAAGAATAGCTTCCTTAAACCCTAATGCCTCACCACTTTGTGGGAGAAGCTGCTCTCAAATAGGTACACTCACCCATCCTATGGGAATGGCCCCACATTAAACATTTTTGGGATGACATCTTTAATGCCATTTACAACTATTCATCCACACAATTCCTCCCCTCTGGAACCCTTACATTACTAAACATAGGCATAGACCATTTTCTCCTCCAATTCAGATTAGTTATAACACAATTCCTAAGGCCTCTTTTCCACGATCTGTTGACAGGCAGTGAAATGCCTCTCAAACTCTCACAACTGCTGTCTGCTGCCTGGTAACTGCTTGTTGCTGCCTGGTAACTACTGACTGCTGCCTGGTAACTGCTTGCTAAGCACACAGTTCAACAGTTCGTGGAAAAGAGGCCACAGTGTTGGGAAAATCTTATCCTTATCAACTGGAAATCAGAAGTCATTACCTCTGCTACACAATTTAACCACTTATGTAAACGGTACTAGGAGAAGAAACACAGAGACAACGGGAGCCCAAATTGTGCAGTATGTCACAGATGAATGGGTAGGTATAGGTGTTCAAAAAATTAAATACTCACAAAGGTGGGTTGCACACGGGGCAACCGACCACTTAAAGCAGGTGGAGTGTATTATACCTGACTCCACTCAGGTAAGCCAGCAATCCTGGAGATGGTCGCTCTCTTGTTGAAAAACCTCATGCACTCTAAAACTGTGAGGTGGTGTGGGTTCCACCTCAGGTTAGGTGTATGGGACTCCCCTCACCAACCCATGGGGGAAGTATAACACAGAAGGGGGTAAAGAGGCGCCCAATGAAGTATAAACAGTTTAAAAACACACTTAAAACTAAAGCTTGAGGTGGCTTACCTCATAGAAGACAACTCACTTAGAGTAGAAAATATTTATTAACTAACAAGCACAGGCAACGCGTTTCGTGGAATCTCACCCACTTCCTCAGGCCAAATAAAGTGCTAATGCAATCTAACAGCCGTGTTCGGGGCACCAGCCATGGTCCGAGACGATATATCTACATCCTGCAGGACTTCAGTTTCTGCCCAGAACTGCCCAGTTCCTGATGTAGATATTTGTCTATTGCGGCGAATGGCCACTGCGCGGCCCCCAGCCTCGTTCTTGTAGGCGCCAGTTTGTGGGGAGGTCAGTGAATGGGAACACAGTTCCCATTCATTGATCTAAGTCCTTGTGCCAATGATCGCCAGCTTCAATGAGATGCTTGCGGTCATTGTATTGAACAAACAAACACATACACACATTACTTCCTGTTTGCATACCAACAGTATACGCAATAAGAAAATGTATGAGGACATTTTGTGGCCAAATAGTAAAATGACACCTACATACATATTTTTTTTAATAAAAAGACACAAATATACCATTTACATTAACCTCTCCCCCCCAACCCCCCCCCCCCTTCCCCCACACACACACACACTCATAGTTACCCAAATAAAATGTTTGCATACATATAAAAAATGACATTGATAGTTACCTTAGGGACTGAGGTTTTTTAATATGTATGTTATTAGGGTATATTATTATAATGTTATTTTTGCAAGTATGGGCTTGTAATTAGTGATGGACGCAAAACAGAAAAAATATACCTTTATTTCTGAATAAATTTTGTCGCCATACATTGCACAAGGGAAATATTTTAAATGTTGTAATAGTCAGGACAAATGGGCACATAAAATGTGTGGGTTTTATCCACAGTACAACATTTAATTGAAAAACTATAATGGCCGAAACTTCAGAAATAATGATTTTTTTTTCCATATTTTTTTCGTATTATTCCCATTAAAATGCATTTAGAATAAAATATTTCTTAGAAAAATGTACCACCCAAAGAAAGCCTAATTGTGGCAAAAAAAAACAACAATCTATAAATCATTTCTTTGTGATAAGTGTCACACGTCCCCTAGTGGCAGGACCGCTCAATACATTCCAAGGTATTTCAACCCACAGACTATCCAACCCCGTGGATGCAATCAGGAATTTGAAAGCAGACAGGCTAGGAGGAAGCATGTGAGCTACAGTAATACAAAACTACACATTATTTCAGGTATCTGCCCCCACTCTCATGTACTGGCTGGGAGAAACCGTCCGTCTATTCTAAACCTCAAATAAAAATTGTTACAACACTCTGCTCTGGCTTTAATAATACAATACTTCAGGGTAGTGAATCTACAGGAAGGCTAGGCATCTTTCTGGTTGGCTGAAAAGCAGGTTTGTAGCCTTAAAAATGACTTTTGAGTTATTTAATGTACATGCAATATAAATAATTAATATATACAGAAAAAATATTAAAAGTAACAATTATAGAAACAATGATAACCCAGATAAAATAAAAAAGGAAAAACAAAAGGGAAATGAA
>NC_090649.1:129432380-129529880 GCF_040937935.1 Hyperolius riggenbachi | reverse complement strand
TCTTCAGCGACACCAAGAGAAAGAAAAGGTGAGATTTGATAACCAATGTGACTAGAAACTTCACTATCCATGAATTATGGGATTGGGATGGATTGCTTAAGAGCTGTAAACAACTTTAGTAAACTTATGATTATAATTGAAGGGGCTAATGTATTTTTAAGGACAGTTATCCTATTTCTATTTTTCTGGAGACCTGCAGTACTTTTGCAGTACTTACCACTTCTGAAGACTTCTAACCCTACTCCATACAAATACCAACTGACCTGAAGGCAAAATATAGCTTCTCACTTCCAAACCACCAGAGGTTGCATGTATCTTAATAGAGTGGTTGTTTATATAGACCATCGCTTGATTTACAAAGCGATGCCTCTGGTGGCCAAAAGTTCAGAAGCTGAAAAGCCACATCTGTGGGTGCCTGCATGCCCTGGGTGATGAAAGACTTGGAGAGCTTCAGATATGATGAGTATTGCTTTAGCTTCATTCTTACAGAGTCCCAGTAATAGAGTGAGTATATTTAAAAGTCTGCTTGAATTTTTAGTTTTATCACAAAACGTCAATTCCTCATTTTACTGAAGATGCCTCTATCTCAGAAATCTGTTGTTAAAAATATTTTTTGGGTGTATTCTGTCTATGCACCTTAAACACTAATTCCTGCGGATAACTTTGATTTCACATACAAGACAGTTGACATGTTTAAATCTTCCATAGGACAGGTTGAACCATTTTTCTTGGTTTTCATGCACATGGCCTTATGCATGGAATAGAGTCTCTTGTCAATACATTGGCTCATACCACTCACTCTGCTTGTTCTTGGACAGGAGTTGCTTTCTGAACTGACACTAGCTCGGCAGACTGTGGAAGACACTAAGAAGCAGCTGTTGGACAGTCTGCAGGAATCAGAGAGACGAGGATTGGATCTCAGGAGAGAGAAGGATGAGATAATAACCTTGCTGGAGAGCGTGAAGCAAGAATCCCAGAGGTGTCAAGCCAGCCTGGATTCTCTCAACAGGTACTGGGATATTTCACTGCAAAAACCTAAGACAATTATGGTACTGTATATGAAGAATCAATAAACCAGCATTTTGTATTTAGTTTATTACCCTGAGTGGACAAAATGACATCACTGCAGCCATTTTCTTTACTTATCAGTATAAAGCACAGGTGTAGAACTCCAGGCCGTGAGGGCCATATCTATGTTTGTCAGTGCCAGTGTCAGGGTTTAGGATGGAATGAGAAATGGAGAAATGTGTTCTTCTTGATAAACCAAACCAATCTTGATTCAGCTCCATCAATTAATTTGAGATGTGCCCAAAATAGTTCTTCCTTGTCATATTAGCTCTTGACAACCATTCATTATCACTAAGGGCATCATTTACTAAGATTCTACAAAGATGGAAAATGTTTAAAAAAAATTATCCTAGTCTGGATTTCAGCATTTGGAACAATCACAATATCGAAGCACAGCAAAGATTTCTGACGCCTTGAAGTGGATAAGGTGGCACAGTGACCAACTGGTTAGCGCTCCAGGCAATCTGCATTGTTTAAAAGGAGATAAATATGTCAGTCTCAATATTCTTCTCACTTCACTTGTCCTTTAAAACTGATAATTGTCATTGTGCTTTGGATTTCAGAGAGAAAGAAGCTATAGAGGAATCCTTTCAGACAGCCAAGCAACGGGTAGACTCTGCACTCTTGGATATTGAAAGACTAAAAGCAGTGAATTCAGAATTGTTAAGACAGAGGGATGTCCTAGAGGAGCAGAAGGAGGAGCTGAACAGGGAGCGGGAGCGTAACCAGAAGGAGCTGGAGCGAGGGTGAGAAGGCGGGACCACCATAACATCTCAGATCATTTGTTTGAGTCAAACTGAGCTGAAACACATTATTCTAAACATTTAAGATAAGCATTTTCTACATGTATGTGACAAATGTCATACACTAGAATAATGTATGTGACAAATGTCATACAATAGAATACCTTCTGCTCAGGTGATCAGGATTCTGTACTAGTACAGGTAATGTTATTTGGCAGAATCAGAAAAAGTCTACTTAAAGGATCACTGTCGCAAAGAATCAAGGAAACTGTAAGGGTTGAGTTTGGCAAGAGATAGATAAAAACATGCTGGTACTAAATTAATCCAAAATAATAATTAAGAAAGACAAACATTTAGACCAGGGGTGCCCATTACGTCGATACTACTAGTAGATGGCAAAGGAATGCTGAGTTGATCGTGGTCGGACATTTTAAAATAGTGTTCTGGACACTTACTGTGCAGCACCAGTGTATCATCTAATCGTACTGCTCTGCTGCCCTAAGTTCACAAGTGTGGGAACCCCGGACATAGACTGTTAGATTTATTCCCACTCCCGGTAAAGTAAGTTGTTGCAATGAAGTTGTTAGGTTTCTCAAATAATGTCCCTGACCCTGACTCAGAACATTGTACTATTGTTACTCTCCGATCAGCTAGAGATCCACAGCTATGTGTGATTAAACTGTTTAATAGGCTATCAGTGTCAGATAACCAAAAGCGTTTTGTAGCTTGTGAGATTTCCTTGGATACGCTAAAGATATCGGATACATGAGTAATGAACGCTGCCATTGTGTGCTCTCAGTGGATGGCTCATAGAATTACCATAATATATACGCCTAAGCACAATATGACCATTGAATATCTGTTTTACATGTCTTTGTAGGCAGCGGACGCAGGAGAAGCTGGAAGAGAAGGTATCAGTGTTGAAGAAAGACTTGGTTAATGTCAGAGAGACTCTAAGCCAAGCAGTGCTTGAAAGAGATGTCCTGCAAGGAGAAAAGGAGGCCGTCTCCAGGGCTCTCAGCAAGGTTTGTCTGTGTGACGAGTGGCTGCTCTACTCAGCTTCTTCTGCAGTCATTAATACATCAGGCTGACTGATAGTCCTCCATAATAATAGTGCCCACAGAAATTTTTTATTTCAAACTCCATTTTATTATGGACAGAGAAAAAGGCATTACATGGTGTGTAAATCAGTGGACATTAAGGCTACTTTCCCACCAGGATGTTGCGTTTTAGGACGTTATGGTCGCATAACATGCCCCTAACGCAACGCCTGGTGGTGTTGGATGTGGAAGTCAGAGCGAGCCACATTGTGCAGCCCACTCTGGCGTCCGTGATGCCGTGATGCGTACTCTTGGACGCATGCGGCATCACGTGGTCCCGCTAGCCAATCGCCGCACAGAGCGGACGCTCCAGGAAGTAAACACTGCACACGTCACGAAGTGCAGTGAATATTAATTAGCCATGTGCCTGGCCGCTCTCCCCTCCTCCCCAACATTTCTGAGCATGTGCAAGCAGTCTAAGGCGGCTTAGCCGCGTATAAAGTACTGCATGCAGTACGTTGTCATGAGGTGCAGCGTTACAATGTAACACAACGTGGGCACTGTGAACAGCCCATTGATTTTTCATTACTGTGCGGTGGGGTGCGTTACAGGCTGCTCTAACGTGTGCCTGTAACGTCCCACTGTGAAAGCAGCCTAAAACAAGATAAATACCTGCAACTGTAGTGCAAATATACTGTTACTTTTACATTCTTGACTTAAAGTGAACCTTAAAGGATACATTTGCTGAATGCAGCATATAAAGTTTTATTTACCTGGGGCTCCTTCCAGCCCTAGAATTCTCTGTGTCCCTCGCCGCGGTTCCGCCATTATTCAGTCGGTGCATTCTGTACATGCGTGAGTGCGTGCACGCGCCACTTGCGATTGCGCTTCTGTGGCCCCAGGTAAGTAAAACTTTATATTCTGAATTCAGCTAATGTATCCTTTAAGTAAAAATTAATTGTTGAGATAAACATGATGAATTGTATATATCCCACAGTCTTATGTTATGTTTTAAAACTTAAAAAAAGTAAATGTACTGTTTTGTGTCAGCTCAATGTCTGTCCTGTGCCTCAGAGAGATAAAATATATGATTTATTGGTCTTTTTTTAAAATCCATCTCCTCCTCTCGGAAGCCCAGTTCTCTGCCAGGAAAGTGTTTTATGGTTGTAATTCTTCACCAGTGAGGGACCAACTGGAGACAAATATAGGTGTATCTCGGCCCTTAGGGTCTACAGGTGCTGTTAGAAAATCATCAGGTAGCTTGGAGAGAACTCTCAAGGACTAGAAAGGGCTAGAACCAAAAAGCCCTCTGATAACCCTATTGAACAGTGGTAAGCTTTCACAAATTATCACTTCTATCCCAAATGTCATAATTAAAGCATTTAAAGGTAGTCCACAAAAATGAAACTGGTACCTACCTCCAGCCCACCGTAGGCTGCGAGGTCCCCCGGTGTCCTCCTGGCTCCTCTCCTGGTCCCGCTGGCAGCTCCATTACCAGCGACTTTTGGGCTGAAGCTCAGCTGTATACTTCCTGAATGGGTACACTCAGCGTCATCATGCCAGCCGCTATGCATCATTGCCAGTCCTGTGCATGCGCGATGATGCGCGTAGCAGGCGGCGTGATGACGAGGAGCGTCAGGAAGAAACAGCCAACCTTTAGCCCGAAAGTCGCCGGTAACAGAGCCACCAGCGGGACCGGGAGAGGAGCCAGGAGGACGCCGAGGGACCTCACGACCTACAGTGGGCTGGAAGAAGCCCCAGGTAAGTACCAGTTTTGGGGACTGCTCAGGGTCCCTTTAAAGGACAACTGAAGTAAGAAGTATATGGAGGCTGCCATATTTATTTCCCTCAATGCCTGTCAGCACTGCTGATCTTTGGCTGCAGTAGTGTCTGAACAACACCATAAACAAGCATACAGGTAATCTTTTCAGATCTGACAATAATGTAAAAAAACACCTGATCTGCTGCATGCTTGTTCCGGGTCTACGGCTAAAAGTATTAGAGGCAGAGGATCAGCAGGGCTGCCAGGCAACTGGTATAGCTTAAAAGGAAATAAATATGGCAGCCTCCATATACCTCTCGCTTCAGTTGTCCTTTAAACTTTATTTCAGTATGGTAGCTGATTCTGTTTTTATTTTTTACACCCTTCTTCCTTATATGTGTGTATTGAGATTCAACTGGTTTCCAAGCACAGATACAAGTGGGGTTAGTTATTTTTATGCCCTTATCTGTGCTATAAGGGTTCTGGATGCCCATTTGGGGCACAAAGATGTACAGAAATGATTGGCTTGGCTCCTCCTATGCCTTGAATTGAGTTATTAATGCTTATTTTTTGGATATGTTTAGTGAGGACATGGGAGGTCCTGTAATTTTAGGAGGACACTGTAGTACTTATGTTAATTATTAGATCAGATTTTATCAGCAGTGTTCAGCAAATACGTGTGAACTACGATAGCTTATGTAGTCTACCAGAATCCTATTATTACTGAATTATTAGATGCTGCATGTTAATCCCAGAAGGGTCATCCCCAGGACACGCCACATAGGCAATCCAGCTTGGTCCAAGAACTCGGTGTGAAATGGAAAATATTGATCTTAGTACAGTACACAATGTCTCTGGTGTGAATAGTGTGTTTTTAACATGGATTTCCATGCCAGGCTGAATCAAGCAGAGCAGAGCTGGAACTGGCACTAAACCAGATGCGCAGTGAGCAGGCGGCACTGAGCGACTCTCTGGCCAAGATGGGTGCTCTGAATGAGGGCCTGGCGCAAGACAAGGTGGCTCTGAACCGTGTCATTTTACAGGTACATTTTTTTGTATTCATGGTGATATAAAAATTTGCTTAAAATAGAAAACAAGATATAAATAATAGAAAAAAATATAATAAGAATAATAGAAATACAATCGTTTTCTCCTAGGAGATAATTTATCTTCTGTTTAAATTAACTTCTTAGCATTCTGCAAATGGAAAAGTACCAAAAAGTAGGTGAAAATCTACGGACAAATGTATTCTGAATATTTTCTTACCTGCTGGTAGCTTAAAAGGGATTCTATTGATTAAGATGTGAAAATATCAACTAGGAGAAAACTTAGGAGAAAAAGTGAATTGAATAAGGACCATAGGGGTTGATGCACAAACTTGCAGCCGTGCACAGACAGCTCATGGCAATATTACCCTTACTACCGACACTGTGTACTGAGAATTATGTTATTGTTAGCGCGACCGGTGGTACTCGACTAGTGTGACCGTTGCTAAGGTAAGGTGTGTTGCAAATGGTAATGCATGTTACCATAGCAATGGTCACGCTAGTCGAGTACCACTGGTCGCACTGATAGCGTAACTCACAGTACACAGTGCCGGTAGTAAGGGTAGTATTGCCATGCACTGTCCGTACATGGCAATATTACTGCAAGCTTGTGCATCAAGTCCATAGTGCGTTACGTGACTAAACAGAAAGTTAATATCAGGCTCACAATGAGCGACTGCTGGATGGGAGCAGAAGGTGGGCTTCCAGGAAGGAGAGCTTGGGATATTTTTCAGCACTGTGATGGTGCTCACTTGTACCCCAAACAAACTGGTTGGGGACAGGCCAAAGCCAAAGACTTCAGAATTCCTGTTTATGGAATGTGTTGTCACTCTCCTTACATAGCCACACCCATAGCCGGCCTTTGACCTGAGCGACCGGAGCGGTCGCTCAGGGCGCCGGTTCCAAGGGGGCGCCTATAGCTGGTTACCTATACTGAGGGCACCTACACCTGACTTCCTGTACTGGGGGCACCTATAGCTGGCTACCTTTACTGACAGCACCAACACCTGGCTACCCATACTGGAGGCACCTACGCCTGGCTACCTATGAGGGGGATGGAGACCTTCAACTGACTTCCTATACTGGGGGCACCTATGCTTGGCAACCTATATTGAGGGCACCTACACATGAGATCCTATACTGAGGGCACCTATACCTGGCTACCCAACTATACTGAGGGGATTTTTTTTTGGCGGGGGGGACGGACGGACGCACTGCTGCTAAAACGCATGGTGCAAATTGTCTGTGCTGTGCTATCATTCTAAATGGGGGGGGGGGGGGAGAGAGGGGCTGCTAACTGTCTCACTGATTGTTTTTATTAATATTCCTGAAAGGTTCTAGCCTTCATTTTCAAGTATATTCAGGATAATGCACTCTTTCCATCCATTGGTGGTTATTAATAGTATTTTTTCTATAATACATTTGTGACGTGTCAAGGAGATCTGAGCATTTGGCATGATGTGTCATAAAGTCAAAAAGTTTGGGAACCACTGGCCTAGGAGATATCTCAGGAGAAAAGGTGAATTGCATATGGGCCTGTGTGTGTGCATGTGTGAAGAGGAAGAAGGGGGGGGGGGGCACAAAAATCAGGTTTCGCTCAGGGCGCGGTGAAACATAAGGCCGGCCCTGGCCACACCAAGAGTATTATTATTATTATTTAGTATTTATATAGCACCAACATCTTACGCAGCACTGTACAGAGTATATTCTCACCTAACTGTCCCACAGAGGGGCTCACAATCTAATCTGTACCATAGTCATATGTCTATGTATGTATTGGTCTATGTATGTATCGTGTAGTGCATGTATCGTAGTCTAGGGCCAATTAAGGGGGAAGCCAATTAACTTATCTGTATGTTTTTGGGATGTGGGAGGAAACAGGAGTGCCCAGAGGAAACCGGGGACCCAGTGTTGCTGAGGAGCTTGAGCTTGCCAGTGAGCCGATGTTCCTCCAATGCAAAGACCTGACCTTTAATCAATCTGTCAATCGTTGATCAAAGAGGAGAATAGTCACCTGGTTTATCACTGACCGGCCAAGTCACATGATATTAGAGGTCATGTGACCCAACCTAGCCAATAGAGAGCTCAGCTGCTGCAGAGGGAACATTGCACATTGCAGCAATGTCATATTTTATAAATAGGCTGGGTTATTTTTGTAAAGCACTGCAATTTGCTGTATTGATTTGTTTATATATGGGCCTCTCAAAGTGGACCTGTATTAAGAGATTATGAAAAGTGCTGAATCTGGCCTTAAATGTAAAAAAAAAACCCAAAAAACTGTTTCATTGGTTGTGTACTAATCGTCTTAATACTGATCCTTTGTTTAATACTTCACAGAGCCAACCTGGGCATATATAGCTTTATGCATGTTTCAGGTGTGGGACTGAAAATTTTGAAGCCAGGAGATCAGTGTAATATCCAGTGAATACATTTAAGGACAAGGTCTGCAATCACAGCTTTCATAATCTCTCAGTAAAGTAGCAATGGCCAATGAGATGCAAATAATTCCAAGTTAATACATATGTATGCAACTTTTTATGTAAATGTATGCAGATTGAAAATGGACCAAATGAGGTGGGATGTGATTGGTCCATTTTCAAACTGCATACATTTACATAAAACTTGCTAATTCTGTATTTATTCAGAATTGTTTGCATGTCACCTTCCTACCTCTCAGTATAGGTCCACTTTTATGCTAGGTAAACAGTGTACAGTATGTTGTCCTACTAAAAGTGGTTCAAGAAAGTACAGCTGGAGACAGAGTCATGGGAGCCCAGGGCTCATTGCTGCATATACATCCCACCTAAGAGCTATTGTATCAAAGATTTCTGGATACACTAGCAGTGGTCATGAAAAAAAGGTGCATTGTGCCTTGCTGCACATGGGGCTGTGTAGCTGCAGGCTGATTGGAGTGTCCATCTGATCCCTGTCCACTGCTGAATGAGTCTACACTGAGCATCTGAACTGGATCAGGGGGCAGTGTAAGATGGCGGCCTAGCTTGATGAATCATTCCCTACATTTCAGTCCACTTGAGTGTAAGTGGAGAAGCGTTGGCCAAGGGATCCGTGGACTGAGAAAACACAAGGGAGACACAAAACAGAAAATACGCCAAAGTATAAAAGAAGCTCCTGTACGTGTCTGCAAGGGTCCTCAAAAGGTAGTACCCTACTAAAAACAAGAACTACCCTAAAAACAACAAATACAACCTCCCAACAGAGATGTAAACAGTTATATTGATTGATGAAGGCACCTAAATTAATTAAATAATTAAACAGTTTAAAAAGGAGAGGTATGGTTGGCTTACCTCTCCTGGAGATCTCAAAATAGCCTATATGGTTAAATGTTCTTTTATAAATGTTATTGCCCACAGTAGGTGGGAGCGACTCCTTCTTCTACTGTTTTTAATAATTGTATTATTTTGGGCGCCTCCACCCACCAAGTTTAGCGTAAGTGGGATGTGCTGCAAACCTCTAATACATGGACCCTCTGCCTTGCAGCGTACCTCCTGAAAAAGGACTAGTTGCCTGATGCCACAGGTGGGCACTTTCAGATATGTTGTGGAGACCATGCCTCAATTGGTCACCTCGATTTGGTGATGCATACAATATGAGGCTGGTGGCTGTAATGTTTCGGCTGTTCACTGTATTTCGTTTTTGTAAAAGTTCAACAAAAAAGCAAATTTCATCAAATAGATCAACTGTTCTTCCATTTGTGACCACAGCTAGAGGCTGAGCGGGCTTCCCTGCAGGAGGATCGCCGCGTTAGCGAGACCACCTGCATTACTTTGAAGGAGCAACGGGAGGCGCTAGAGCTGGAGGTTTCCCAACTACAGAATGATAGAGGAAGACTAGAGCAGAGGTGCCGAGAAGCTGAAGTGAAGCTGCATAATTTAGAGGAGCAGCTTCGTATTTTGCACCGAGAGAAAGCAAAATTAAAGGAACAGCTGACACAGGTAACTATGGGAAAAATATTTCATAGTAATATTAATGTTCAGCGCATAAGCTACAATTTGGAATGGAAAAGAATATTTTGCACTAGTTCACAAAATTTACAATTTGCCTTATTACATAGTTCCACTTGCAGAAATTGTGACTATGTAGCAGAAACTATTATAAAGCTTATGTTCTGTTGTAACAATTTCCTGAAAATACATGTAAAGGAAACCTAAAGTGATGGCAGTATGGAGGCTTCCATCTTTGTTTCCTTTTAGAACATGCCAGTTGGACAACTGCCGTGCCCGTGCTGATCTTGTGGTTTACAGCTTCTGAGTGTCACACCTGCAACTAGCATGCAGTCTGTGGAGTCAGAAAACCTGATCTCCATGCTAGTTTTGTGTTGGATCATAAAGTATTACAGACAAAGCAAAAGGCTTTTCCAGATCTGTCTCCGCTCAGATTGCTTTTGAAAAAAGAGGACACTGTTTTGTGACTATACAGTGGGGAATGACTTACTCACACTTTATGCAGAGCAGATAGGCAGTACCCAGTCTCCCTGGAGCAGAGGTAATTGTGGGACTTTACCTTTACATATTGATGTTTATCATCATTTTAATAATTGTGTAGAAACAAAGTTTACATCATGTTTGAGCCCACAGTAAAATAAAATGAAAGAGGAACATTAGCGAAAAGGGGAAAAAATAAAACTAAGTGAGAAGTTAAAAAATATAACAGTGATCAAAAAATGATTGCCATTCGCCATGTATTTTGTTCATATTGTTTGATCCACAATGAAAAAAGACCCAATCCGGACTCAACCAATCTTCACATGTGGATTCTTCAAGAATACATATTTATTTGCAGCGGTTATACAGCATAAAAAAACAGCACAACGTTTCGGGCGTGAGGCCCTTTCTCAAGTGCTTAATCAACTGGTTCACATCTCTACAATATATAACCTGCTGTGACATAGACACACCCTTCTGACACATCAGTGGGTGGGCACACACTTCTATTCACAGATTAACCCTATCCATAGAGAACAGCTATAAAACACTCATAAGAAACATTTCAGACTAAAGTCTTCGTTCAGGCCATGAGGAAGTTGCGTGCCCAATCGGTCCATCCACCATGCCTCCCTTCTCAGTAATAAAGTTCTAAAATCTCTTCCTTCTTGTGTTTGCACAACTTCAAGAACCTGCCACCTAAGTTGACTGACACTATGCCTCATATCAATAAAGTGTCTTGCTAGGGGGTGGGGGGGACTGCTAGTGTCAGTCAACTTAGGTGGCAGGTTCTTGAAATTGTGCAAACACAAGAAGGAAGAGATTTTAGAACTCTATTACTGAGAAGGGAGGCATGGTGGATGGACCGATTGGGCACACAACTTCCTCATGGCCTGAACAAAGTCTGAAATGTTTCTTATGAGTGTTTTATAGCTGTTCTCTATGGATAGGGTTAATCTGTGAATAGAAGTGTGTGCCCACCCACTGATGTGTCAGAAGGGTGTGTCTATGTCACAGCAGGTTATATATTGTAGAGATGTGAACCAGTTGATTAAGCACTTGAGAAAGGGCCTCACGCCCGAAACGTTGTGCTGTTTTTTATGCTGTATAACCGCTGCAAATAAATATGTATTCTTGAAGAATCCACATGTGAAGATTGGTTTAGTCCGGATTGGGTCTTTTATCGATTGGAATTGTGTATGGAGGTGTGATGGAGCCTCTTTCCTGTCTGTGACTCCCAACAATATCAAGCTTCAAGCTGAGGCCCGCAGGTTACATGTTGTGCTGTTGATCAACAATGAGCCTGCACACCATCATCTTTACTACTGGCAAACAAGAAAAAAAACTAGACAGCACCAACTGCCATTATCTGTAACCACACCCCCTAACATTGCTAGAGGCTAAGGGCCCATTTCCATTACATTTGGTGCGATGCGGCTGCATAGCCGCATTGCACCGCGGGTGTCCTGTAACCAATGCATGGGAATGGAACAATCTCCACTGCGTGCATTGCGTGTGGAGTGGTGTGGAGAGATCAGAGAATCTTCAGCATGCTGCAGATTCTCGCACGGTCGCATCCGCACGCAGCCGCCCGCCATCCCCTCCATACACTTCTGTATCGGGAGATGCGGAAGTGAAGCGAACGCCAGCAGCAGCGATGCGGTGAGGTAGCCGCATTCGCATCGGTTTATTAATGGAAAAGGGCTCTATAGGGTTGTGTTTTTTTATAGATATACATATGCACAGAGGGAGCTACTGGCTGCTTGGCATTTGAAAACAGCTGTTATTTCCCACAATGCAACAAAACTCACAGACAGGAAACATCCTGTCCTGACATCAAAGTGTGGGAGGGGTTACACCACAACATCAGCCATACAGGGCCCCCGATGATCTATTCTAGAGAAGGTGAAGATTTCTCATGGGAAAAGGGGTATCAGCTGCTGATTGGGATGCAGTTCAAACCTTGGTTTCAGTTCCTCTTTAACCACTTGAGGACCCACCCTTTACCCCCCCTTAAGGACCAGCGCTGTTTGTTTGGATCTGTGCTGGGTGGGCTCTGCAGCCCCCAGCACAGATCCGTGGCCACACAGAGCGATCAGATCGCCCCCCTTTTTTCCCCCCTATGGGGATGATGTGCAGGGGGGGTCTGATCGCTCCTACTTGCAGGCATTTTGCGGGGGGGGCACCTCAAAGCCCCCCCCCGCGGCGACATTCTCCCCCCTCCCTCTCCTACCTGCTCCCCCGGGAGATCTGGGCTGCACAGGACGCTATCCGTCCTGTGCAGCCAGTGACAGGCTGTCTTCTGTCACATGGCGGTGATCCCCGGCCGCTGATTGGCCGGGGATCGCCGATCTGCTTTACGGCGCTGCTGCGCAGCAGCGCCGTACAAATGTAAACAAAGCGGATTATTTCCGCTTGTGTTTACATTTAGCTTGCGAGCCGCCATCGGCGGCCCGCAGGCTATTCACGGAGCCCCCCGCCGTGATTTGACAGGAAGCAGCCGCTCGCACGAGCGGCTGCTTCCTGATTAATCAGCCTGCAGCTGGCGACGCAGTACTGCGTCGCTGGTCCTGCAGCTGCCACTTTGCCGACGCACGGTATAAGCGTGCGGTCGGCAAGTGGTTAAGTGGCATTGTGAGGTTTTGAAAGTTTGCATTGTCAGCCTGTTAGCCCATAACTTGTATTAGCCTTCCTTCAAATGTTCTGTTTTCATAAACACCTTTTTCTTAGCAGTAAATATTAGATGAGGGACACAGCCATGTTACCCAGCCTAGCACATCACATTGAGTTTTCTAATAAGAAAGCCCAGCTGCTCTGCCTGTAAATACAACCTGTGTAGCACTGAACTAAATGTGATGGAAGCTCTCTTCTGTGAGTGGGAGAGAGGCAGGGGCATGTTTCAGTATTGTGTGAGCCATACACTGTTATGTGTAATACCATCTCAGTTCAGCTCTCTGTAAACAGGCGCTGAGTTATTAATTTCTCTTTCATTGGTCCTCTTGATGATTCAAATTGATAAACATTAACTGGTTCCCCGCCGCCGTACAGTATATCTACGCTCCTTTGGACTTCACTTCCCCGCCCGGAGCGTAGATATACGCACCCCCCGCCGCTACCGCCGCTACCGCCGATGTCCGCTCTCCCGCTCGCACTCCCGCGATCGTGCACGCCGCTGCCCGCTCGCCCGGAGATCAATGAACGGGAAAATACATTCCCGTTCGTTGATCTCTGCCCCCGCAATGATCTGCTGCTTTCGCTAAGCAGCTCGATCATTGTAAAAAAAAAAAAAAAATACCAGCCTCTTTGTACTTCCTCCAAGCTTCCGGAAGGAAGCTTGGAGGTCGCATTAAACTGTTGCCATCTTGTGGCCAAATAGTAAACTACACCCTAAACTATTTTTCACACACACATACATTACTTATACAAAAAAAATTAACTCATTACCTCCCACACTCCCCATTTTTTTTTTTTTGTAATTAAAAAAAAAATAAAAAATGTACAATTAAAAAAAATACATAAATAGTTACCTTAGGGACTGAACTTTTTAAATATTTATATCAGGAGGGTACAACACTGTTACTTTATAAACTATGGGCTTGTAATTAGGGATGGACGCAAAACTGAAAAAAATGCACCTTTATTTCCAAATAAAATATTGGCGCCAAACATTGTGATAGGGACATAATTTAAATGGTTTTATAACCGGGACAAAAGGGCAAATACATTTCATGGGTTTTAATTACAGTAGCATGCATTATTTAAAAACTATAATGGCCGAAAACTGAAAAATAATGTTTTTTTTCCCATATGTTTTCCTATTTTCCCATTAAAACAGATTTAGAATAAAATTATTCTTGGCATAATGTCCCACCTAAAGAAAGCCTAATTGGTGGCGAAAAAAACAAGATATAGTTAATTTCATTGCGATAAGTAATGATAAAGTTATAGGCGAATGAATGTAAGGAGCGCTGAAAGGAGAAAATTGCTCGGATGCTGAAGGGGTAAAACCCCTCAGTTGGGAAGTGGTTAAAGAGCAGGTCCGTATGAAAGAGTGAAAGGGAATCTGTAACTGAGGTGGCAATTTGCAGTGGTTCATATTTATCTAATGAAAAACATATTTTTATACTGAACTTCATAAGTAAATATGACAAGAGCATCAACACATCCATTTAGCACTGTGGGGCATATTCATACCACAGATTTGAATAGCTGTAGTGTACTGACAGGATATGCAGCATTGCCAAATGGCAGATAACACAGCAATGCTAAGGATTATTATTTCCCTTTTTTTCAGTCCATGGCCAAACTGCAAACTGAACAATGTTTTACCCTAACTGTACTGAGATTGCATATGATCATAAGCATTTTTTTTACATACAAATTTAATTGAACATTTTAAAATTTTACAACATTGCCATTGCCAGGGGTTTGGCACAACATTGACAATTACGGTAATAACAAATCCAATGTGGCAAAACCGCCACCAACATTGTGCTGCAAAGCAGACAGACAACTAGCATATTACTATTCCCAGAAAGGGCCTTAGCTGGACTCAATTAAGGAAGATCAGAATAATTAATCCAAGTTAATTGCTTGGGCCTCTAGCCACAGAGATCAGACCACCTCAGATGTTTTAATAGCTACACGGTTTTCATATACAACCCTAAGAATATGTAACTCCTTAAGAATACAGTATAGGCCAACCAGTTTGACTCCCTAGGGGGTGTGCCATGACTCCCTAGGGCAGTGATAGCTAACCTTGGCACTCCAGCTGTGGTAAAACTACAAATCCCATCATGCCTCTGCCTCCCTGAGTTATGCTTAGAGCTGTCAGAGTATTGCAATGCCTCATGGGACTTGTAGTTCCACCACAGCTGGAGTGCCAAGGTTAGCCATCACTGCCCTAGGGGGTGTGACATGGTTCCATAAGAGGACTATCAGCTTGTTGGCATAATATGTAAGACTCCTAAATAATATCCTCTTGGGTTTCCCTTTAACCCTTTAGCAGCTGATTTATTTAGAGGCTTGCAAGTGTTCCAGGCCAATGTATTTTAACACCGTTTTATTTCTTATTTGTTACATTTTCTTGCTACCAATTAGTACTGATGTAATATGTATTTAATGTCACTTGTCACTAGGGGAAGTGTGATACAATAACAATGGACTTCTGCTTTCAGTTTCTAAATTTTCTGCCAGCAGAGAGACATCAGAGCATTCCAAGAATTTACAGCACGAGTTCTGCCGATGTAATATCAGCTTGTACTGCCCATATGCTGCTCAGAACGCTCAGCCGAAACTTCATCATGTGCTCGAGCCTCCATCAGCCACGTCATCATCTGTCAACAAATTACTGAGCACGCCCGATTTACTGCTGCTGCACAGTATTCTTAATGTCTCTGCCTGCGTCTGACCGCTGCCGGCGACATCATAAAATCCACCCACTGCTGTCCCCATCATCCTCTGCCCCTGCCAGTTGAGCAACCATTTAATTTTAAAGAAACTTGCAACACTTGGAGCAGAGAAAGCCCAGTGAGAGCGGCAGGGGGGGGGGGGGGGAGCCTAGTGGTGGTGAGGGTTGGGGTCTGTGATGTCACTTGTGGGGGCTGAGGCAAACAGGATGCGCATGCAGCAGCACAAGCTGATATTACACCGGCTGAGGTCAAAAGCAGTGCACATATCTCAAATGAGATAATTCTTTTGAAGCTTCTAATGGGTTAAGAATAGCATTTATAATACCAAGTAGTACATTTTTTGCAGTTAGCGTGATGGTATATTTGGGAAAGACCTTTTGCATCCAATAACCCACCTCTGTCCAATAATGTGTCCTGTCCAATTATGTGTCAGCTGTGGGCATTGACAAACCATATGAAAAAACAACAACAAAAAACAGCCTGCTGACCACAATCGACCACAGGTGTGAGACACATTTGTTCCAAACTTGCTCAGTTTAGCTTGTGAGTAAGTGAGTAAGCTTGTGAGTACACTCTATGGAGTAATTTCAAAGACATGAACATATCCCTAGCTGGAAGGCAAGCTTTGTCTGAGTAGTAGACCCACCAAATCCAGATCCGATATTTCAGATTTCCACTTTTGATACATTCTGTCCAATTCAGAAGAACTGGATGGCAAAATAACCGGAGGACATCAACAAGGGATACCCGGAAGACAAAAACTGATAGTGGATGGTGTGCATTTAATGTCGCCTTTATATTTCATCAAGCATTAATCTCAAACAAGGCTCAGGAGCTAATATTCTGTAGATATGAGCTGCTACTTAGTAATGCAAGAGAGCATCAGTAAGGTATCATATTAGTTTAAAGAGACTCCGTAACAAAAATTGCATCCTGTTTTTTATCATCCTACAAGTTCCAAAAGCTATTCTAATGTGTTCTGGCTAACTGCAGCACTTTCTACTATCACAGTCTCTGTAATAAATCAATGTATCTTTCCCCTGTCAGACTTGTTGGCCTGTGTCTGGAAGGCTGCCAAGTTCTTCAGTGTTGTGGTTCTGCTATGAACTCCCCCCTCCAGGCCCCTCTATGCACACTGCCTGTGTATTATTTAGATTAGGGCAGCTTCTCTCTTCTCTCTTATCTTTTACAAGCTGGATAAATCATCCTCTGAGCTGGCTGGGCTTTCACATACTGAGGAATTACAGACAAGTGCAAAGCTGTTTGCAGGAAGAAAAGAGCAGCCTGACACTTTAGTGCATGAGAACTGCAGGGGGAAAGAAACACACAAATGATCTCTTGAGATTCAAAAGGAAGGCTGTATACAGCCTGCTTGTGTATGGATGTATTTTCTATGTGTGGACATACTGTACATCAATCTACTTCCTGTTTTGGTGGCCATTTTGTTTGTATATAAACAAACTTTTTTAAAACTGTTTTTAACCACTTTTAAATCGGCGAGGTGCGGCGAAATTGTGACAGGGTAATAGGAGATGTCCCCTAAAACACGGGTATGTTTAATTTTGTGCGATTTTAACAATACAGATTCTCTTTAAGGCCCCCGTTCACGCTCTGATTTTTCATTGATAGTAAAGGTGGATAGGGGATTATGCCATTACTCACAAAGTTTTCATATTTGATGTGTTATGTTCAGTAATCACTGATGCAGGATAACTAGTACTAGGTTTCATTACCATGTTACAGCAGCTGTACATCAAACCATGATGCTTTGCATCTCTAGCACACACAGGCCTTACAAGCAGGAAGAGGAATGAACAAGCCTAGAACAGCATAGATAGATCCCATGCACTCATGCAGTATAACAGTATATCACAGTGCCATCTACAGGCCAGAAGTATGAACACCACATGATGCTCTGTAAAATTTCAGAAGTACTGACCAGTTTGCAAGTTGTGACCTTACTGTCCTCTTTTAGACCAATTCATCAGTACAGATGTTACAAGATCAGCTGCAAGAAAACCGTAGGGAACTGGATGTACAGTTATCGGCTTTGCAACGTGCAGCTCAGCGCATAGAAGACTTGACCAATCAGAATGCGGAGTTCAGTGTGCAGGTGGCAACTCTGGAGGGTGAGAGGCAGGAGCAAGATGAAGAACTGGAGCAGCTGAGGTAAATCTTCATTGTATGCTGCTTAGTCGGTGTAGTTTCTGCAGTGCTTCCAGTATGGTAGCATCACATAGGGACTTGCTCTCTTTCCCATATTCTAGAGCACAGAAGGAATCCCTAGAGAGCACCTTGTATGACACCCAGCGCCGGGCAGCCCAGCTTGAAGATCGCAGAGAACAACTGGAAGGAGAGATTCACAGCCTCCTGCTCGCAAAACAAAACCTACAGGGTAATAACTCCTGGTCCCTGCCTGATACATATAGGATTTTAGCAGTGTTACTGCAATTTTTCACTAGGTTTTGGGGGCCAGTTTAAACTTGTTAAGGGTTGAGGCAAGCCTAAAACTATGTACAGAAGCCAGATTATTATCACCTGAAATAATCGTTCATTATCATCCTGGTGCCACCCTGTTATTTTCTATCATTTGTGGCTTTAATAGGGGTATTTCTATGACCACGACTGTCAGTATATACTAATTAGCACCCTTATATGCATAATGGTTGGATAATCAGATATGACTAAAACCTCTGACTGGCCATTCTGACAACAAAAACTGAGATTGACTACAGTTTTCTTGTCATCATCTGGGTGTCCAGTTATAAAGATGGGGGTCAATGCAAAATGACACCTCAAAGAATGAGGATGCCCGGCATGTACAATTCACCAATGGTGGCAAGCCTTTTCAGTGAACATATTCCCCAAGGCAAAAATAGCTTCCATTGTCACAAATACTGCATAGCTCCCAAATGTCCCTTTTTCGGAAGGACAGTTAAGAACCAAATCCCTCTTTCTCCCTCGTTTGTCCCTCTTTCAGTACTCATGTACAGCTCTATGTAAATATATGTATTTTTCTACTGAAATTTTGTTGAATTGACTAACTTTATTTACATTTTAAATTGATATATTTCTTATTGTCGAATGTTAATATGAAGGAAAATGAACCAGGATAGAAAGACCAGTGTGGTTTGAATTATAAAACAACATATTTTTTCTCATGACATCTTTATGGTATGCGTAACTAGGGTTGTGCCGGAGACATTATTAGAGGTGTGGCTGGGCATAATTAGGGGTGTGGCAGGAGAGTGGCTTAAGTGTCCCTTTTTCTTGTCTCAAAAAGTTGGGAGGCATGGTATTAACATGAAAGCCCCACTTTTAAAGCAGTAGTCTGTTTAAGGCTGTGAATAGGCTGAATGAACCTTAATGAAAAGTATAATGAGATGGCAATGTTCCAAAATCCCAAAAAAGTGTAGGGTTTTCCCAGGGTGGTTATTTGTGTATAAAGTGAATAAGGTGCAGGCTGCCTTGGGTGTAAAACAGCATTGAGTATGAACGACTGAAGTACAGAAGTACAGATCGTTGAAATGAAGGCCTCAATCTAGCGTGGTTGTAAATGTGTGGGTGCAGAAGAAATCTGGACTATAAAAAGGGTCCCTGCACTTTCCACTTGCCATTGGTTGTTTATAAATGTGGTGAAACCTGACAGATTTGTTTGAAGCGATATATGCGTGCTTCAGGACCCCCGGCATGATCTAACCTTTCCTCCTTTACCACAGCGGAGGCTCAGCAGCATGCCCTGGAGGCTGAGGAAGCCATGGCAGAGCTGCGACAGCAGAAGGTCAGCCTGGAATTGCAACTGGTACAGACAGAGCAAACGGCACAGCTGTCCTTCAGCAACCAGGCCCAGCAGCACCAGGAAGCTGTGGAACGTCTCAAGAAGGAGAAGGTTTGTATTGTTAACTTGCTCATCTGTCTGCGGTATAGTGCATGAAAGGGCAAATGCCGTGTAGTTAGAGTAATTGTGGTGTGGAGTCAGGATGGCTAAGTGCCTATCATTCTCACCTTGCAGGACTAGTGTCTGCAGCCACAATCCACCACGTGCGTAAAGTCTGCATGTTGGTCTCCATGTCTGCGTGGATTCCCTTTCCGCACTTTAGTTTCCTCACACATTCCAAATACATGTTGTTAGGTTAATTGGTTTACTTTAAAAAATTGACTCTGTGCTTAGGTAGGGATTTGTTTGTTATTCCCTTTGAGTAAGTATGTGATTTGAGTTCAGTATACTCGGCATTACCTTACAGAAAATGTGTCAGTGCTACATAACTGCATAATAATACAAGTACCACTTATTTTCATATTTCCTATAGCAATATCTTGCAAAGGAACTTTCAAATCAGGGAAGTGTGATATGCTTCTGTTGTAGGACTGCAGCCTCTTATCTTTGGTTGAGTTGGTTAAAGAGGAACTTTAACCCAGGATTGTAACTTCATCCCAGTCAGTAGCTGAGACCCTCTTTCCAAAGAGAAGTCTTTACCTTTTCTCAATTAGATCATCAGGGGGGTCTATATGGCTGATATTGAACTTTATTCACAACACTTCTCATAAGTAAGTTGTTCCTGAATAACTTCAATTCAGTATTACTTTTCTTACATTAATTACAGTATATTATATTTTTGCTCGTTGGGAGCTGAAAAAGTAACATAGATCAGGTGAAAACAGAGGGAAAGGAGTTAAAAAGCTTTGTGAATCACGGCCATTGTGGTGAAACCCCTCCCACAGTGTGATGTCATGACCATGGTCATGACAGTTCGTTGTCTGTGAATCTCAATAATAGCTGTTTCCAGCTGTCAAGCAAGCAGTATCTCCCTCTGTGCATAGAACTTTCAGAAAGAAACATTCCATACTGATCACCAGGCAAAACTAAAGATATAGCCATCTGCGATATTGTACATTTCAGAAAGTATATCAGGATGGGGAAAGATTTTACAAATGGGCAAACACTGACTAAATAATTTGTAAATGAATATTGTAAAAAAAAAAAAACAATTTTATTAATTATGTTATTTTCACAGCAGTTTCTCTTTATTTGCAATTAGCTGTGCTTTTAATCTTAGGATCTTTATGTATGTTGGAGAATGTTTTGATAGGATTAGTGTCATTTTAAAAGTCATATTAACTTTTGATATAAATAAAGGTGATTTATTGTATGCACCCAAGAGCCAATCTTCTTTCTTTCCTTATTTCATATTAACATTTCATGCTTAGAGATTTCCACCCTCAGCAAGATCTCTAGCTTTCTTACCCCTGTTATTCTGACATGCCAGGTGGATCGGTGGTTGTTGGCTCTGATATTAGCTTAGTGATTCCAAAGATGCAAATGAATACATATTCCAAAGATGGTTAGGAATGTGGCAGCATCCGTGACAGTCTCAAACAATTGAACTAATGGTCTAGCACCATACAAAATAAATGGGATACAGTTGGGGACATCAAACTTGGAGAAGGACTTAGGAGTACTCATTGACAACAAGTTAAATAATCGTACTCAATGCCAAGCAGCTGCAGCTAAAGCTAACAAAATTTTGGGATGCATTAAAAGGGAAATAAAAACTCGAGATGCTAGCATAATATTGCCCCTGTTTAACTCTCTAGTAAGGCCACATCTGGAATATGGAATTCAGTTCTGGGCACCACATTACAAAAAAGATATTGCAGTTTTAGAGCAGGTGCAGAGACGAGCAACAAAATTAATGCGTGGGATGGAAGGTCTCACTTATCGAGAAAGGTTAGATAAACTGGGTTTATTTAGTCTAGAGAAAAGACGCCTTAGAGGGGATCTAATTAACATGTATAAATACATCAGAGGGCAATATAATACCTTGGCGGATGAGCTTTTTGTCCCTAGGCCTTCTCAAAGGACTAGAGGACATGATCTGCGCATGGAGGAAAAACGTTTTAGCCATTTATTTAGGAAAGGGTTCTTTACAGTTAGAGTGATTAAGATGTGGAATGCATTGCCACAGGAAGTCGTTATGGCAAACTCTATACCTGCATTTAAAGGGGGCTTAGATGCTTTCCTTGCGTTGAAAGACATCCATGGCTACTATTGCTAGGTAATGCCTAATGATGTTGATTCAGGGATTTTATCTGATTGCCATCTGGAGTCGGGAAGAAATTTTTCCCTTTAGGGGCTAATTGGACCATGCCTTGTAAGGGTTTTTTCGCCTTCCTCTGGATCAACAGGGATATGTGAGGGAGCAGGCTGGTGTTGTACTTTATACTGGTTGAACTCGATGGACGGATGTCTTTTTTCAACCAAAATAACTATGTAACTATGTAACTTGGTGCTAAGACTCCATTTTCCCCTTTGTGTTTTTAGGAGTCTCAATGTTTAGCCATGATGATGGAGAAGCAGGAAGCAATGCAAAGGATGGAGAGGGAGAAAGAAGAACTTCTGTCGGAGTGTGAAAACATAAAGCAGAAACTGAATGCAGAGATTGTGCGGCTGCAGGAAGACAGGGAAGAGAGCCTGTTCAGAGTGGAGACTGAGAAGCAAAAAGTGAGGGGCTTCCATTCATTGATGTGCCTTAGTAATGCCACCTTTGTGGCTGTAGCTATGTAGGATGCCTAGGTCTTCTCTTTTTATTATTACTATTTTTTATTTTATCATACAGCACCAGCATCTTCCGTAGCGCTGTGCACTGTACAAATCAAATATTGGGGAACATAAATGCAGCAAATAAGAAGTTCAAGACACTGTCAAATACAAATACATACATAGTTGATGTGTGGTTTGAGAAATCACTAAAATTAGTACAAGTACATACGATAAATTTCAGCAAAATAAGAAACAATAGGAGGAGGTCCCAGCCCTTTGCGAGCTTACAATCTAGAGTGTAGTAGGATGGAAACAATAGGGAAGGAGACACATGAGTTAGCGATGAAGCAGTGAGTCTATACTGAGACCTTACAGAAAACGATAGGCTTGTCTGAAAAGGTGTGTTTTGAGAGTGCGTTCGAAGGTTTCCAGGCTCGCAGCAAGATAAACAGGCTGTGGGAGAGAGTTCCAAAAGAGAGGGGATGCTCGTGAGAAGTCCTGGATATGAGAGTGAGGGAAGGTGACCAAGCTAGAGGACAAAAGGGTCTCCTGGGAGGAACAGAAGTTCTGGGCAGGATGGTATCTGGAGATTCATGAGGAAATGTATGGAGGTGACAACTTGTGTAGAGCTTTTATGATAACATGAGGAGTTTAAACTGGATCCTTTGGGTAATTGGTAACCAATGGAGAGATTGGCAGAGAGGGGCTGCCTCAGAGGAGCGGGAGGAGAGGTGGATGAAACAAGCAGCAGAGTTTAGTAGGGACTGGAAAGGTGCCAGTCTGCCTTTTGGTAGACCATAGAGTAGGGTGTTACAGTAGTCAAGACAAGATATGAGTAGAGCACCTTCTCTTTTGGATCAGTTGGATGATTGCAACTAGCTGTGGAATGTGTTACACTATTGAATTATTGTTGCATGTGACTACGTCTTGCATGTGTCTAAATCACACTGCATTTTCCATCAAAGCACATATTCTGTTAGGAGCTGGAAATGCTTGTTGATTGGTAAAGCTCTGTTTTCAGGCTCTACTCCAGAAAGAGACTGAGAAGAATGCTATGACTGAGCGGCTGATGCAGGTCCAGAGAGACCTTGCCAACACCAAGCTGGAGGCCGAAAGGTTTAAGCGTGAGACTCAGGTCAAACAGGATCAGGATAAGGTCAGTGGGTACCTATGTCTGCTACACACATATCTTAAATTGTTCTAAATAAGGCTACTAAAAGATGAATAGACAATTTATGAAGAAATTTAGATATCTGCCTGTCCTCAAAAACAAGCATGTCTGATGTTTAGAAGCCTCGCTGTATTTTCTGCAGGAGCGCTGGAATCAGGCTGGGATAGCGATACAGTGTGCATCCACAGTGTCTGTATTCATGCACATGGGCCTTCAGTACACATTTTTGTTTTAGTATGGCCATGCACAATGTGGTTAAATCAAGCTAAATGGCATATTGCTTGCAATGACTAGAGTCAAACTTGGAGACAACATGGTAATTCAGGGGTGTTAAAATGAAACTTTTTTTTTTTTTTTTAAATCTCTGCAAAATTTGTCAGTGTTCCACACAACCTTTTGTAAGTTAAAACCTGTCAACTGTGCACTGGGCATTTCTTACCCATGAAGCATTATAGTAAAGACCAAAAAGCCTCCTTTCTAAAAATGCTATGCAAAACAGAAGTTTGCTTTCCTAAAACAGAAGGTATTTGTAATTATTCAGGTTGGCGTGTGCTTTGAGGTGTCCCACAGTGCATCACTGCTAAATATGCAAATCATCCATTTGTTGTGAAAGCTAAACACACCTCCAGAACCGCTGGAATGCAATGATGTGTCAACTAAGTAATTGTACAGAACCACAATAATCCAACATGCATACAGTTTCGGACTGGTTTATCCTTTTCAGTGCTTGGCATGGATTAACATGGCTCTATGGGGTAGGACTTGAAACACTCAGAGTTACAGATTGCACAGCAAGCTCATGGTGAACCAGAACTCCTAGGAGTGTGTAAGGGGCTACAAAGGACCAAAAAGCCCTTCTACTGCAATGTATAGAGCTGAAACAAAGCTTTTTATTTCAGCAGTAGTTAAGTTTCACTTTAGCCTTATCAATAGGTTCAGCTTTACTTCTAAAAAGCCACTATGAAACGATTAAAGACTGGCTTCATCCATCACTTTTTCTCGTCAAGATCCTTTTAATGCATAAATACAGTAGGTGCTTCCAAGAGAAAGAAGAACCCACTATTGCAAGCTGAAATGTTCAAACATTCCTGATAATGTTCAGAACTGTAAGCATTCTCTTTTTAGATATATTATAACATGCCAGGCCGCAAAAGAAAAAGACTCCGCTCAATGTCCATGGCAAAATATAAAAATCACAGTTTATTGGGTCGAATAAAACCAGCACAGCCAGACAGCTGACATGTTTCGGACCACAATGGCCCTTAATCATAGCCAGGCCAGAAGGTCACAGGAGACACGCTGAGTAGTGATTGTTGAGGTGGGATGGGCAAACACGTGACCATTTGTACATGCGAGATGTCTAGCTGTATATACATAGCGTATGCAACATATACAGTACATAAGAAAAGAGTGAGTCTGAAGGTCTGTTACTCTTCCTGAACAGGGATTGCTGGATGGTGTTTCTTCAGAATTGAAATTGCTGCAGGGGGAATTTGAAGATGCCGTGTCAGCGCACTCTAAGGAGAGCAGGAGCCTCTGTGAGAGAGTCAAGCAACTGAGCCAAGACAGGGAGAGCCTAACCAAAGAGGTGAGCTGTGCTGTCCTCAAGCCAGGCACACTGTTATCACTTTTCAAGGCCTTAATACATCTCCAGCTGGTTTTTACTACTTCCCTTTTTCATCTATCCAATACAACACCTTTTCAGTATGTACGGTAGTTGACAGAGATTATTGCATATTAAAGCCCTTGTGCAGTGAAAAAATTGAATATTGAGGGTGGACACGCTTGTGCCACTAGGACACACACTAACATCAATAGCTAAAACCGATAACCTTTTATTCTAAAATCACAATAGGAACTGCCTTAACACGTTATAAAAAAAAAACACTGACTCATGTCGGCTTGTAGGGATGTCTGTGGCTTGACCACGATCTACCCACTTCCCTCTGTTTCCGTTCTGGAGACCTAATTAATGCTAGCCTATCAGCATATTCATTACATGATGGAAAGCTTTAGTACATTTAACCCAAATTTGAAGTCACTTCTCGCACATTATTTTCAGTACTTTTTTGCTGGTTTGGTACTGCAGGTTATTATCCAGATGAGAAGAGACAGATAACTGAAAATCTAGTTTCATGCTAGTTCCTTTTTGTTTTCTTTCACTTTTATCGGGATATAATGAATGAATTATTTTTATTACTAAATTTACACAAAACATGTGAGCAGAGAAAATTAGCATGCAGGATGAATAAACATTCACTGCTTTGTAGGTAGAGGAGCTGAGAACTCAGCTGCGATTGGCAGAAGATGCCAGGGATGGGTTGCGCAGAGACATCATCGAAGTACAGCGCCTGTACAGAGATATGGAGGAAACCTGCGAAGTGCAGAGGAAGGAATCTCTAGAACTGCGCCGAGATCTTGGAGATATGACTCGAGAAAGAGAAACTCTACAGCAATCCAATACTGAGCTAAGAGCATCCATTAAGAAGACAGAGACAGAGAGAAGCAGGTGAGTCAGGTGACAGTAAGAAAACAAAAGAAGGAGTGGAACGCTCCTGTGGTGTATTACCGTCTTATTCACAGTCGCTATAATGAATAAAGTATTGCACAAACTAGAAGACATTAAAATAAAGCTTATCTCAGTCAGAGGCAACCACCCCACTAGACATCCACCGCAGCCAATGGGGAAAAGCGATCCAAAGACCACCACCAGGCATGACCTGAGGAAGACGCTGTTGCATCTAAACACGTTGTCAGACCAATAGAGTCAGCTAGCAGAGGAGCTCCACATAACGGGCGGTTTTGGGATCACTTATCCCCGTTGGCCATGGTGGATGTCTAGCCTGCGACTGGACCTGCCAGCCTGAGGCTGTTCTGAGTATACACAACACATCTCTGGGCACTACCGTAGCGTTTACAGACTCTAACAAAGTACTTTTACTCATCATATAGAACCTTTCTTGCAGTTCAGTTACTGGCAGCATGGCTGGGGTCTCTGTAACTTGGAGGTCAAAGCAACCCTGCAAACACTTCATAGCAGAACAGTGACTACTTGAACAATGAAGAAGGTATAACGGTTAGAGTAATAACTTTGTTAGATTATAACTTTTGTCATTTCCAACCCCATTGGTTCTAAATAGCCATACAGCATAACCGTTTGGATTCAATATACATAAATGGGGTATCAGATTATGAAAATATGTGCAAATGTGTTCTCTTCCACCACACAGATGCCTTGTAGGGTGCTCTTTTGTTTTATGCTGACCCAAGTTCAGCATTTATGACACTATTTCTATTTCTGCAGCCTGCAGGTAGCAATAGAGGAGAAGCAGCAACGTATGGCTGTACTGGAAGAGGCCAAATCAAGTGCTGAGCGGGAAGCAGTGCAGTTAAGAACCAGCTTGCGGGAAGTGGAGAGGTCACATATTGAGGCTCGCAGACAGCTACAAGAGCTCCGCAGAAAGGTACATGGTGGATGCTACTTCATTTCAGATCATCTCTGGCAGTTATTGGATACTTTACAACGTCCTTCTTGCTTGTAATTTGTACATAATTATTATAGGCATATAGTGAATATTTTTTATTGGTTATAAATTGGCCAGTTATATGAAGATATATATATATACAGTGGTGTGAAAAACTATTTGCCCCCTTCCTGATTTCTTATTCTTTTGCATGTTTGTCACACTTAAATATTTCTGCTCATCAAAAACCGTTAACTATTAGTCAAAGATAACATAATTGAACACAAAATGCAGTTTTAAATGATGGTTTTTATTATTTAGTGAGAAAAAAAACTCCAAATCTACATGGCCCTGTGTGAAAAAGTGATTGCCCCCCTTGTTAAAAAATAACTCAACTGTGGTTTATCACACCTGAGTTCAATTTCTGTAGTCAAGTCCAGGCCTGATTACTGCCACACCTGTTTCAATCAAGAAATCACTTAAATAGGAGCTATCTGACACAGAGAAGTAGATCAAAAGCATCTCAAAAGCTAGACATCATGCCAAGATCCAAAGAAATTCAGGAACAAATGAGAACAAGGTACTGTAATTGAGATCTATCAGTCTGGTAAAGGTTATAAAGCCATTTCTAAAGCTTTGGGACTCCAGCGAACCACAGTGAGAGCCATTATCCACAAATGGCAAAAACATGGAACAGTGATGAACCTTCCCAGGAGTGGCTGGCCGACCAAAATTACCCCAAGAGCGCAGAGAAAACTCATCTGAGAGGCCACAAAAGACCCCAGGACAACATCTAAAGAACTGCAGGCCTCACTTGCCTCAATTAAGGTCATTGTTCATGACTCCACCATAAGAAAGAGACTGGGCAAAAACGGTCTGCATGGCAGATATCCAAGGCGCAAACCACTTTTAAGCAAAAAGAACATTAAGGCTCGTCTCAATTTTGCTAAAAAAAACCATCTCAATGATTGGCAAGACTTTTGGGGAAATACCTTGTGGACCGACGAGACAAAAGTTGAACTTTTTGGAAGGTGTGTGTCCCGTTACATCTGGCATAGAAGTAACACAGCATTTCAGCAAAAGAACATCATACCAACAGTAAAATATGGTGGTGGTAGTGTGATGGTCTGGGGTTGTTTTGCTGCTTCAGGACCTGGAAGGCTTGCTGTGATAGATGAAACCATGAATTCTACTGTCTACCAAAAAATCCTGAAGGAGAATGTCCGGCCATCTGTTTGTCAACTCAAGCTGAAGCGATCTTGGATGCTGCAGCAGGACAATGACCCAAAACACACCAGCAAATCCACCTCTGAATGGCTGAAGAAAAACAAAATGAAGACTTTGGAGTGGCATAGTCAAAGTCCTGACCTGAATCCTATTGAGATGTTGTGGCATGACCTTAAAAATGCAGTTCATGCTAGAAAACCCTCAAATAAAGCTGAATTACAACAATTCTGCAAAGATGAGTGGGCCAAAATTCCTCCAGAGTGCTGTAAAAGACTCGTTGCAAGTTATCGCAAACGCTTGATTGCAGTTATTGCTGCTAAGGGTGGCCCAACCAGTTATTAGGTTCAGGGGGCAATTTCTTTTTCACACAGGGCCATGTAGGTTTTGAGTTATTTTTCTCATTAAATAATAAAAACCATCATTTACAACTGCATTTTGTGTTCAATTATGTTATCTTTGACTAATAGATAACGGTTTTTGATGAGCAGAAACATTCAAGTGTGACAAATATGCAAAAGAATAAGAAATCAGGAAGGGGGCAAGTAGTTATTCACACCACTGTGTGTGTGTGTGTATGTATATATATATATATATATATATATATATATATATATATATATATATATATATATATATATATATGTCTATATATATATATATATATATATATGTATATATATATATATATATATATATATATATATATGTATATATATATATATGTATATATGTATGTATGTATGTATGTATGTATATATATATATATATATATATATATATATATGTGTATATATATGTGTATATATATATATATATATATATATATATATATATATATATATATATATACACACATACATACACACACACACACACATACTGGCCCAGTTCGTTTTGCAGCATATGTATAGATCTACGAAGATACACAAAGATGTCGACCCTAATGACACAATAATAAGTATCACCGTACCTTTAGAACTGAACTTTTAAAGTTCAAAATTTCCTTGCATAGCTGTGCATACCTGCAGATTTGCATCCATCTTTGTATCTTGGGGACCAGAGAAAATGACAGCACAGCCCCACTGCAGCTGTATGCAGGCTTGTGGAGTGGGATTTCTGGGTTTCAATTAAGTTTCTACTTCAAATTGCAAATGCACTGTGACATTATGGCAATGTGTGCCAATCTTAACTTGCAGGGTTTTTGTTCAGTTTTTGTGCAACTTTAAATTTGCCATTGCATTTGTGTTCGCAATTTTTAATTGGATTGGCTAGGAAAAGAATTAAGGCAGATATCACACTTAGGAGTTTTTGCCGTAATGTGAAAACGCAAGTAATGCATTCCTATGGGCCTACTGTGTTTTCAGGAATCCTAGTTTTAGGCATTAGGTGGGGAGGGTCGTTTTAGGCACAAGAAGGGGTGAGTAGTTTTAGGTATTAGGTGGGGGGTTAGTTTTAGGCACCAGGAAGTGGGAATAGTTTAGGCATTAGGTGGAGGGGAGAGGGTTCATTTTAGGCATTAGGGTAGGATTCAAGTGAGAATGGACGCCGGGTTTGACTATAGTAAAATATTTACCAATATTTTTACTATCGGCAACTCCTGTGCGCCCAGCTCATGCAACGGTGGCAATATATGTATGCTGTACATTCACAGTTGTGTAAAAATTGCATCAGATTCGTAGGAGTACCCAGGGCTGTGGAGTCGGTCCAAAAATCCACCGACTCCGACTCCTCAGTTTAGGATTCCACCGACTCCGACTCCTCGACTCCGACTCCTCTAATTTGCATATTACAATTTTGTTGATTAAAAGTATGTAACATGAAATTCGTCTCTTAACTGCCAACGCTTAGGAATTTTACAAGACAACTGAAGTGAGAAGAATATGTAGACTTCCATAATTATTCCCTTTAGACTAAAACTAGTCCTTGGTAAGAGTACTTGTAAAAGGTACAAACCGGAACAAAGAACATCTATCAGGCCCTAGGCAATGTAAGTGTGGGTACATGTAAGAATAATGTGCAGGTACTCTGCAGGGGAATAAGGAGATTGTAAATAGACAACACCTCTGTGTTCAATGTGCACAGCATTCTCAGTGGATTCCCTGCAGCTCTGTGGGGAGTACATATGTAGAGTATAGTACTACTGTGTAACAAAGTAAACCTGAGACAGATGAAATTAAAGTTTTATACATACCTGGGGCTTCCTCCAGCCGCCTTCAGGATAATCAGTCCCTCGTTGTCCTCCTCCACCACCTGGATCTTCTGCTATGAGTCCAGGTACTTGAGCCAGTCGGGCGTAGTGTGCATGCACACACTCCGCCGCCAGGAGCATACTACACCTGTGCAGCACTATTGCGCAGGTGCAGAATGTTCCTGGCTGTGGGAGCGGCATGCGGCCGGACAGCGCTGACTGGCTGAATTACCAGGACTCATAGTAGAAGATCCGGGTGGTGGAGGACAGCGAGGGACTGATTAGCCTGAAGGGGGCTGGAGGAAGCCCCAGGTATGTATAAAACTTTACTTTTCATCCGTCTCAGTTACCCTTTAATTTGTAGTCACCAAACCAAATTTTAACATATCAAATTATTTGATTTCATCAGCAAAGGGAGTGCATACATTTGCATAAATCAGCATCAATGCAGAATTATTTCCATCTCATTGACCATCTCTATTAGTGACACAGCTACACATCAGGCTTTATTCTTACAGCATAGATGTTATTTAGTATATATAAGAGATTCCTGTGTACACATCATATATACAGTCACAATCAGATATGTATATCTGACCTTAAAAATACGGGACTGCTTTATTGAAGCAGCACAAGTAACTAATTTTGATTGGTTTATTTTATTTTTGTGGACTAAGCACAGCTATTATTGTATATATACTGTATATATACATTATTTTTAATGACTATTATCTGAGAAATAGAACATTTTATCATATTTTCTATTTTAATTACAGTTACAAATTCATTAGGAGTCGGAGTCGGTGCATTTTTTCCCGACTCCGACTCCAGGCACCCAAAATTGCCCGACTCCACGACTCCGACTCCACGACTCCCACTCCACAGCCCTGGGAGTACCTCCCAAGTGTCCCGAGCAGCGCAACACACACTTTCTGCTATCAAAACATTTGCAGTGGAAATGGGCCTTTAGAAACTACAGTGAACAATAAGTTTTTTTAATTGTAAACCTCAGCAGGCAATGTGCAGGAATGTACCCCTTTATTCGATTTCATATTACCGTAACGACTTTTGTCTATTGGTTCCCTTCTATAGAACATGAAAGCAGGCTGGAAGAGGAATATTATTGATTTTCTTGGCATAAGTATTGTACTTGTCTCATTAGTAACTCTTCTTCTGACAGCAGAAGAAGAGGTTTTTTTACGCTTCTGACAAGTGTAAAAAGCCTGTAGAAAGTACAGGCAGGATAACTTTGTAATGCCAGGAAAGCTGAAATGCTCAATGATTCACTCATTGCCATTACACCCACTCATACAGGTAAAGACACTGGGTGGAGAGAGCAGCCAGAGGGAGCAGGAAGTGGCTGAACTGCAGGCCCGCATCCAGCAAGAAGAGCAGAAAGAGCAGCAGAGCCGCAGAGAGTCACTGGAACTCAGACAGCGAATAACATTGAGCGAGGCGGAGAGAGAAGCTGCCCGCAGAGAGGTGTGTGACATACTAAAAACAAAGTATCAAAAACAATTATAATAATATAGCACATGTCCTGTACACATGTATAACGTATAAGCAAACATATTATTTCATACTAGTAACTTGTGCTGTTCTAGAGATATGCAGGGTGGTGCACTCAAAGGACATGTGCGAAAAACAAGATCTACTTACCGCTTTCTTCCTCCAGCCCCTGGCAGACTATCTGTCCCTCGCTGCAGCTCTGGTGTCCCAGGATCCCCTCCGTTGTGGATGCTGACCTCGCCAGGTTGTCATCTCCTGCGCCTGTGCAAGCGCGCAGTTGTGCTGCTCTCGATCGCGCTCACGTGGTCTGGAGCATTCTGCACAGGTGCTGAAGATGCTGACCTTGCGAGGTCGGCATATGAAAGGGAAGGGATCCCGGGACACCGTTGCTGCAACGAGGGACTGGAAAAAGCAACAGGTAAGTAGATTGTGTTTTTTTTTTTTTCAGCTCGCATCTGTCTTGTAAGTTCTTTGGTGCCTGTTTTATTTTTTCATTTTAACTCATGATTTAAAAACATTAAGCACTCATGAACATTTTGTGTTTATTTTGCACCTAATTAAATGCACAATTTAATAACTACGCATGGAATCACATAAATCATCTACAGTAATTCGCCATTTAACAAATGATTCATGACAGCTTTTCAGCTGCCAACAGAGTTCTGTAATGTGTTACTTAATGTCTAAATTAAGACGTGCTTAACCCCCTCCCAATCAACTAACACTGATTGGTGATGGACCGCCTAACCTCGATTGGTGTCAGTTCCTCAAGGCGGAGATTAGTGGGGATCGCACGTGGATGCGCGCACATCCCCGCTGAGTTACAGAGCTCCGCGCCGTGAACAGCCTGTCAGACATGATCAGAGCTGGCAGGCTGTTAGGGAATAAAAAATCTGCATTATTTTCATTTGTACAGCACTGCAATCTAGTGCAGCGCTGTACTGGGGACAGCGCTGTCACTTGGCTGTCCCCTGGAGTGGCTCACAATCAGATCTCTCTCATAGGCTGATGCCTATGAGAGGTGATCCTAGTGCTGGATCTTGGAGGGAGGGAGGGAGGGGGGAGGGAGGCAAATAAAAAAAATAACATTTTATTAAAAAAAATACTTTTTAAATGAATAAAAAAAAGTCACAGCAGCAGCAATCAGATCCCACCAACTGAAAGCTCTGTTGTTGGGCAGAAAAGGCAGAAAAGGAAATTCATGTGGCTGCTAAGTTGTATGGCCCTGCAATAAACTGTTAAAGCTGCAAAGTGCAGAATTGTAAAAAATAGCCTGGTCACTAGGGGGTGTAAGCCTGGCATTTTTTATGTAAAGCCATGGTGTACTGTTATTATGTGGTATATATAGTTGTTCAGTTTGAACAGAGAATTAAGAAAAACTCAGTGGGGTGTTCTTTCCAGAGTCTTTCTTACTCCCTCCCCCGGGTATAGGCAGTTGTAACAAGCAGAGGAAGATTCCAGGGGTCTCCTTTGCTTTCTTATAATCATGACACTGACTGCCCTCAGAGGAGCTCACAATTTAAACCTTACCACGGACCATGGGTGCTGAAAAGTACAAATACTGCCCTGCTCATTGTAATAATGTGGAAAATCTATAGGTTAAAATGTACCCATCTGCAAGTTGTGGCTGCCCAGGATTGTCCCTTATCCCCATAGACACAAGATTTATTATCCTGTCTTGTCAATACTACAGCTATGGCAAAGGACAAAGGACTTTAATGGTTTAGAAACTAGGTAGCATTGACACATGGAAATGTCATGTCAGAACTTTTGTCAGGTGTAATAAAAGATCAAGTTGTACTCATCAGAGCTACAAGTTCTAACAGCACCTGTACTGCAAATAATCAGCACATTTATGGGCAGGTAATGAAATTCAGCAACATCATATTTGTCTATCCTCACAAGTTCATTATAAACTGGCAGGACTGCTGTAAATTATAGTAATCACAATGTGATAAAAACGTAGATGTACTTTTCATGAACAATATCATCCTGCTGAAAATTGTTCCCCTCGCAGACAGGGTCATGAGTTCTGACAATAAGCCATAAGCTTGATTCATTTCAGCTAACAGAATTTGTGACATTTCTCAATTTATTTAATAATCTGGAAGGATGATGAGATCTGGCACACAACCCAATATAATATAATGCCACAGAAAACTTTATAGGGACCCAGTAGGCATGATTCTGCCTGCACATTGACTCCTCTGCACTGTTCTTATGACTGACTATATCTGAAATACGTATAATGTATAACTGGGGGGGAAGGAGGCATCCTAATGATAAGGGTGACAGATGGATTATAAAACAACAAAAATAATACAAATAAAAAAGCTTACCTCTAAAAAGGGACAAAGCTTGTGTGAGGTAAGTGAAATATATTATAAATCAGACACTTGAATGATAACACGTTTCGCAGATCTTTGTCCGCTTCTTCAGATAAATAACAAAAAATGATCTTTAATCTCAAACTCTGCAAGCTACAGGTGCTTCGTGCTCGCAGAGTTTGAGATTACACGCACTTTTTTGTTAATGATCGAAGAAAGCGGACAAAAATCAATTAAATGTGTTATCTGTGTAAGAAAAAATTACTTCTTATTTTTATATGTTTGCACATATTTAACATTTTACAATTTTTCGCCATAGTGCCCCTTTAATGTATAATGTTTGTCTCTGTATCCTTTAGATCTTGTCTCTGCAACAACGGCTCTCTGCGTTAGAGGCCACTTCCCACCAGCGTGAGAGAGAACTGGAGCAGAGACTCACCGATAGCCGGGCGGGGGAGCAGCGGCTGCAGGAGGGATGCAAGACACTGCAGGAGCAGCTGCAGCGAGGAAGCAGTGAAGCTGCAGATCTCAGGCTTAAGCTGGGAGCGTGTGAGACACAAGTACGAGCTCTAGAAGCTGAACTAAACAAGATTCAGACGGCACGCAGAGAGGCAGAAACCCAACTCAGTGGCCTTTATTCGGCTTTGAGGAGTACCCTGGGTATTAGGGGTCGTAGTCCCTCACCTCTTAGATCGATCTCGCCTACTAAAGGTGAGGTCCTGGAGTTATGCCTTCACACATTTTAAATGTAAATTCTCTTCAGTTTGCATTACAGACCTACAGTATATTTGATTGTTGTTATTTTATTTTTAAGTGGTAACAATTTTTAAAGCTCTGTAAAAAAAAAAAAAAATGTACATACAGAAGAATATAAGAACTACAGTATGATGTAACTTATTCCTGTACAGGTCTCGGAGGCTCAGTTACTGGATTTCTGGAAGGAAGAAGAACACCAGGCTCTCGTGGAACTTCCCCAGATCGCAGTCACACTCCATACCCAGAGCTTGACCCTGAGGCTGTGAAGGCCGCCCTGAAGGACCTTGTGCAGGAGCTGAGGGACACTCAACGGGAGAGGGTAGGATGCTGGATAACAGATCACTGTGACATTACAGCTCTGCTCAAGGGTGCTGATAGAAAATATCTTTATCACCATTACAAAGTAGCAGCTTACCATATATACCTTTGTGTCTTTCTCAGGATGAGGCTGGTTTGTCTCTGCGCAGACAGCTGGAAGACAGCAGAGATGAATCTGAGAGATTGCAGATCCAGCTGCAGAAACTGCACAGACAGGTCACAGAACTACAAGAAGGTATGTATTCTCTATATTGCAGGATCACTCCACTTCAAGAGCGCATCTGCAGTGTGGAAAGTGGACCTGAACGCTTTCACAGGATAGATGGAAAAACAGAGAAATGCACCTTGTATGTATACAGAAAGTTTAGCCTGTCTAGTTTCCCCTCATCTGTGACTAATCACAACTGTAATTTGATCTCTCAGCTGTGTTAGCAGGCTGCCTCGGTAGAGCAGCTAATCTGTAAACACAGGATTTTAACCATATGTTTGCATCCATGAAAGCAGGAAGTAGACACTCTGCAGACTTACTGCAGGATTTGTATCAGCTGTAACACAGAAATGTTTTTCTTTAGATGTTAATATGCTGTTGCTTATCTTTTAGAGCAGAAAGAAAGTTGTGAGTTCAGGCCTGCTCTAACTGGATTAGGATGTGTTTCCAATTTGTGCAAAGTTAACAAGCAGATTAGGCAGTATGAAGACTATGGGCTTGATTCACAAAAGAGTGCTAACTGTTAGCACGGCCGTTTTCGCGCGAATTTTCGCATTGCGCGTGATCGCGAATTTTCGCGTGAAACGGTAATGTTTTCACGCGAAATCGATATCGTTTTCGCGTGAAAACTTTATCGTTTAGCGTGAAAATTCGCGATCGCGCGCAATGCGAAAATTCACACGAAAACGGCCGTGCTAACAGTTAGCACTCTTTTGTGAATCAAGCCCTATATGTCTAGTACTGGTAGCACTTTATACTATAACATATTAAAGGACAACCGAGGTGACATGTGACATGATGAGATAGACATGTGTATGCACAGTGCCAAGCACACAAATAACTAGGCTGTGTTCCTTTTTTTTTCTTTCTCTGCCTGAAAGAGTTAAACATTAGGTATGCAAGTGACCGTTTCTGTCCGGGCCAGGATGGGGTCGGACTGGGTCAGTCTATAGCATGTCCCTCACTGATAAGTAATTACGGCCATAAAACACTTTCCTGTCACTAAATGGCTTCTCAGAGGAGGAAAGAGATAAAAAGAATCAATAGTTCATAGATTTGAGCTCTGGCATACTTCAGTGAATGTGGCATTGGACAGTGACAATGAAACAGTAATAACCTTAAAAACTAGATTTAAATATAAAATAAAACTGTGGGATATCTAAAAAGTCATTTTTGTAGGAAGAGGAGGATAGATACAATTGGTTATCACATCAGTTTATTTTCACTTTGAATAGGCTTTAACTATCGAATGATTAAACTGGATTGTAAAGATTGTCAGCTGCAAGCTGGTGAATTCTGTGCCAAATGAAGTCAGGCACCAGCTATGTTGACTTTTTATGTCATTTTGGAACCCGGATGTCAGCAGTGCTGTGGTTTTGTAGCTTGGCTATCTTCGCTGTGGTTTTAGAGTTTAGCTATGTCATGTGATGTGTTCCTGAAAACAGCCTCTCTTCCCAGAATATTTTTGTTTCAAGTGTAAAATATGCAAGTAACTGCAATGCACCTTGCTTGTCTCCTCTATGGGTTCAGCTGGTAGCAGGTCAATCATGAGTGACCATGTAACATCCACACTATATTTCCCAGCATTACGGTAGAAACCATAAGTCTACAGGGAGTGCAGAATTATTAGGCAAGTTGTATTTTTGAGGAATCATTTTATTATTGAACAACAACCATGTTCTCAATGAACCCAAAAAACTCATTAATATCGTAGTTACATAGTTACATAGTTATTTTGGTTGAAAAAAGACATCCGTCCATCGAGTTCAACCAGTACAAAGTACAATTCCAGCCCGTCCCCCACATACCCCTGTTGATCCAGAGGAAGGCGAAAAAACCCCCACAAGGCATGGTCCAATTAGCCCCAAAAGGGAAAAATTCCTTCCTGACTCCAGATGGCAATCAGATAAAATCCCTGGATCAACATCATTAGGCATAACCTAGTAATTGTAGCCATGGATGTCTTTCAACGCAAGGAAAGCATCTAAGCCCCCTTTAAATGCAGGTATAGAGTTTGCCATAACGACTTCCTGTGGCAATGCATTCCACATCTTAATCACTCTTACCGTAAAGAACCCTTTCCTAAATAAATGGCTAAAACGTTTTTCCTCCATGCGCAGCTCATGTCCTCTAGTCCTTTGAGAAGGCCTAGGGACAAAAAGCTCATCCGCCAAGCTATTATATTGCCCTCTGATGTATTTATACATGTTAATTAGATCTCCTCTAAGGCGTCTTTTCTCTAGACTAAATAAACCCAGTTTATCTAACCTTTCTTGGTAAGCGAGACCTTCCATCCCACGTATCAATTTTGTAGCTCGTCTCTGCACCTGCTCTAAAACTGCAATATCTTTTTTGTAATGTGGTGCCCAGAACTGAATTCCATATTCCAGATGTGGCCTTACTAGAGGCCACATATCAGGAATATCAAAGGAATATCAAAGCTGAATATTTTTGAAAGTACTTTTTAGTTTGTTTTTAGTTTTAGCTATTTTAGGGGGATATCTGTGTGTGCAGGTGACTATTACTGTGCATAATTATTAGGCAGCTTAACAAAAAATAAATATATACCCATTTCAATTATTTATTTTTACCAGTGAAACTAATATAACATCTCAACATTCACAAATACTGTATACATTTCTGACATTCAAAAACAAAACAAAAACAAATCAGTGAATAATATAGCCACCTTTCTTTGCAAGGACACTCAAAAGCCTGCCATCCATGGATTCTGTCAGTGTTTTGATCTGTTCACCATCAACATTGCGTGCAGCAGCAACCACAGCCTCCCAGACACTGTTTCGAAAGGTATACTGTTTTCCCTCCTTGTAAATCTCACATTTTATGATGGACCACAGGTTCTCAATGGGGTTCAGATCTGGTGAACAAGGAGGCCATGTCATTAGTTTTTCTTCTTTTATACCCTTTCTTGCCAGCCACGCTGTGGAGTACTTGGACGCGTGTGATGGAGCATTGTCCTGCATGAAAATCATGTTTTTCTTGAAGGATGCAGACTTCTTCCTGTACCACTGCTTGAAGAAGGTGTCTTCCAGAAACTGGCAATAGGACTAGGAGTTGAGCTTGACTCCATCCTCAACCCGAAAAGGCCCCACAAGCTCATCTTTGAGGATACCAGCCCAAACCAGTACTCCACCTCCACCTTGCTGGCGTCTGAGTCGGACTGGAGCTCTCTGCTCTTTACCAATCCAGCCACGGGCCCATCCATCTGGCCCATCAAGACTCACTCTCATTTCATCAGTCCATAAAACCTTGGAAAAATTAGTCTTGAGATATTTCTTGGCCCAGTCTTGACGTTTCAGCTTGTGTGTCTTGTTCAGTGCTGGTCGTCTTTCAGCCTTTCTTACCTTGGCCATGTCTCTGAGTATTGCACACCTTGTGCTTTTGGGCACTCCAGTGATGTTGCAGCTCTGAAATATGGCCAAACTGGTGGCAAGTGGCATCTTGGCAGCTGCACGCTTGACTTTTCTCAGTTCATGGGCAGTTATTGTGCGCCTTGGTTTTTCCACACGCTTCTTGCGACCCTGTTGACTATTTATAATGAAACGCTTGATTGTTCGATGATCACGCTTCAGAAGCTTTGCAATTTTAAGAGTGCTGCATCCCTCTGCAAGATATCTGACTATTTTTGACTTTTCTGAGCCTGTCAAGTCCTTCTTTTGACCCATTTTGCCAAAGGAAAGGAGGTTGCCTAATAATTATGCACACCTGATATAGGGTGTTGATGTCATTAGACCACACCCCTTCTCATTACAGAGATGCACATCACCTAATATGCTTAATTGGTAGTAGGCTTCCGAACCTATACAGCTTGGAGTAAGACAACATGCATAAAGAGGATGATGTGGTCAAAACACTCATTTGCCTAATCATTCTGCACTCCCTGTACATGGGGAGGCAGGATATGTAATTCACAGGAAGTAGGTGGTGAGCAACTGTAAGTTCTCAGGTACCTAAGAGAAAACTAGCCAGGCAACAAGGGCATGATTACAAACCAAGGGGGGCCCTGAAAAAATGTAATGGGTTCACCCCATTTCACCCTCTCTCCACCTCTTCAAGTTTCACCCTCTCCCCCATAACAGCTCTCCCATCTACTTAAAATTGATCAAACAGCAGAATTGCACTGTTCTATTCACTGCAATGCAATAGCCCAGTGTAATGCTGGGGGGTCATACTTTCTGACCAACCAGCGCAAAAAGGCTAGTAGCTGGATAATGGAAGAGGCTCCACAGATGGACACAGGAGAAATAAACAAGGGAGCAAGATTGCTCACAGCAACTGCAGCTCTGGGCCTCCTATCAGGCTAGATGCTATGTGATCCAATACACAACAGACGTAGTCGGTAACAGGCTTGGGTCATACACGTTAAATCAGATGTCAGTCGTATAGGAAGGATTAGGCAGATTCGTAGTCAAGAGGCAGGCAAGGGTCGGTTACACAATACAATATTACAATACTGACTGACTACAGTACATATATATCGTGCTGATGCGTAATATATGAAATGTAGCTCTCAAATAACTCACTAGCTAAAGCACAAGTAATGACAATTAACAAGACAGACAGACAGACGGAATGCTCAGCCAATCTAGTCGCTGTTTCAGCGACGGCAACATTCACACTGAGATAGACAAGACTAACAGGTAGGAGCGAACTAATGACAACCGCTGCTATAGTTCGTCCTTAAGAACAAGGCTAGAAGGAATACTACCAGGGGCGCCGCCAGGCACCAAGCAGGCCAAGCAGCCGCTTGGGGCCTCATGGTTTTAGGGGCCTCGGAGCTCCGCGACGTCGCTGTGACGTCACTGTCCGTTCTCACGCTGACTGTCCGCAGCTGGAGGCCTGGAGCGAGGAGAAAACTACTGGTGCGCACGCACGCAGGCTCAGTCTTACCCAGGGCCCAGCCCATTGCTTTGCCTGCTGGATCTGGAAGGGCGGAGCTGAGCAGCTGAACTCTTCGTGCTAGACAGACAGCTCAGTCCAGCCCAACTTGCTGCTGACTGACTGTCTGGAGGGGCGGAGCTGAGCGCGACGACAAATTAGAGTCTGACTCTGACGTAAGGGGGCAGCGCAGGCCAGCTCAGCTCCGCCTCAGCCCTTCCCCGCCGCCAATTTCGCTCCAAAACACACTGCGCAGGCGCATAATCTATAAAATCGCAGTGCGTGCCGCCATTTTGACTTGACTGAGACACTCAGTCACAGAGACTCAGCGGCGGCAGCAGCAGCACAAGGACCAAGTCCACGATGGAAGCACTTGGAGGAGGACGAGATGGGGGCCTCCCTCAGCCTGCAGCCACAGCCAGAGGCGGGCTCTTGTAATACCACCAACCGTGCCTGGCTACTGTAAGTAAAAGAAACTTTTCTTCAAGTTCTTCAACTATTTGATGTGCTTCTGCAGCCTGCAGGCAGTTCAGGCTTGTGTGTATTGGGCTGGCTGCCTGTGATTATCAGGCCCTGAGTGAGGCCTGCTGTGTGTGTACTGGGCTGGAGGGCTGTGGTAAGCTCTGGGGCTGGCTGTGGTCAGGCCTGAGGCCTGTGTGTACTCGGCTGGGGGGCTGTGGTCAGGCCTGTGTGTACTGGACTGTGGTAAGCTCTGGGGCTGGCTGTGGTCAGGCCTGTGTGTACTGGGCTGTGGTTAGCTGTGGGGTGGGCTGGCTGTGGCTAGCTGTGGGGTGGGCTGGCTGTGGTTAGCTGTGGGGTGGGCTGGTTGTGGTTAGCTGTGGGGTGGACTGGCTGTGGTTAGCTGTGGGGTGGGCTGGCTGTGGTTAGCTGTGGGGTGGATTTTTGTAACCATAAAATTGACTGAGCTAAGGCCTGTACACACACTTGACTGGCAGGGGCCAAGAGAATAGGAGGGGGACATGGGGTGATACAGGGACAAAATGGAACAGATTTAGGTTAAAATAAACCGATCACCATTTTTAGTACCCAGGGCATCTCAGTAGCACATTAAAAATGCATATTGATTTTTTTTTTAATCTTAGAGGGGTTAGTCTACTTTCTACCCTTTATTTTTTATTTTTTCCATATTGACATGTAAGCATCATGCGGTTGGCTCCACCCCATGCCATGGCCACACCCCAGCTCCACCCACATTTCATGGCCACGCCCACTTTCTGCAGAATAGCCACGCCCATTTTTCGCGTGCCGCAGGGTAGGTCCACTTCCTACAGTCCGCTTGGGGCCACAAAAACCTAAGCTGCACCCCTGAATACTACCAGTCACCAACGTGGTGCTGGCAGAATCTAACTATCAGGATCAGAAGGACTTCACTGACCCCCGCAGGTCAGCAAACGTCCAGCAGACATGACAATACAGAGCAAGGCATTATACAGTAACAATAATAACTTTCACAGCATAGACCCAACGACAACTCAGAGAGCTGAACGCTATGTCAGGCGGGGTCAGAAATGGGAAGCAGACTTTTATGCTGGCATCAGCCAATGGATGTAAGCATGCACATTTCCACACAGCTGAATGGTATCACTCAGTCCTGAGCTGGCTTGATTACCATTTGCTAGCTGGCTGTAAATGCAAAGGACTCCCATAAGAAATACCTTCAGTACCATGTAACAACATGCATGCAGGAAATCCAGGGCCATCTGGCCGCAGCTCAGCTGCAACAAGCAATTGGCAGAATGATGACAGCATCCTGAGCTGCCCAGAACTGCAGAGCGATTGCAAATGACAATGAGACTCACTGCGAATGCACAACCGAATGCCAGCAGATAAGCCTTTGCGGGCAATCTGATCACCCACCCACACCAATAGATCGCCCGCAGATCCGACATTAGATCACCTCCCAAGTGCAGTGTTTACATCTGTTCTCTCCTCTAAACACCCACTAATTACCCATCAATCACCCCCTATCACCACCTGTCACTGTTACCCATCAGAATAGACCCTAATCTGCCCCTTGCGGGCACCCAATCACCCGCCCCACACGCTCAGATTGCCCTTAGACCCCCCCTTATCAATTCGCCAGTGCAATATTTACATCTGTTCTTCCCTGTAATAACCCACTGATCACCTGTCAATCACCTATCAATCACCCCCTGTCACTGCCACCCATCAATCACCCCCTGTCACTGCCACCGATCAATCAGCCCCTAACCTGCCCCTTGCGGGAAATCTGATCACCCACCCACACCATCAGATTGCCCCAGACCTACCCTCAGATCACCTCCAAAGTGCATTGTTTACATCTGTTCTGCCATCTAATCACCCACTGATCACCCATCAATCAGCCCCTGTCACTGATACCCATCAGATTAGACCCCTATCTGCCCCTAGGGCACCCAAACACCCGCCCACACCCTCAGAACGCCCTCAGACCCCAGCCCTGATCACCTCGCCAGTGCATTACTTGCATCTATTTCCCCCCTCTAATCACACCTTGAGACACCCATCAATCACCTCCTGTCACCACCTGTCACCCCCTAGCACACCTACTCATCAGATCAGGCCCTAATTTGCCCCGTGTGGGCTCTTGATCACTCGGCCGAACCCTCAGACCCCCTTCCGATCACCTCCCCAGTGCATTGATTGCATCTATTTTCCCCTCTAACCACCCCCTGAGACACCCATCAATCACCTCCTGTCACCCCCCTAGCACTCCTAACTATCAGATCAGGCCCAATACAACCTGTCATCTAAGAGGCCACCCTGCTTATGACCGGTTCCACAAAATTTTCCCCCTCATAGACCACCTGTCATCAAAATTTGCAAATGCTTATACCACTGAACAGTCATTTTGAGAAATTTGGTTTCCCGACTACTCACGGTTTTGGGCCTGTAAAATGCCAGGGCAGTATAGGAACCCCACAAGTGACCCCATTTTAGAAAGAAGACAACCCAAGGTATTCTGTTAGGTGTATGATGAGTTCATAGAAGATTTTATTTTTTGTCAAAAGTTAGCGGAAATTGATTTTTATTGTTTTTTTCACAAAGTGTCATTTTTCACTAACTTGTGACAAAAAATAAAATCTTCTATGAACTCACCATACACCTAACGGAATACCTTGTGGTGTCTTCTTTCTAAAATGGGGTCACTTGTGGGGTTCCTATATTGCCCTGGCATTTTAGGGGCCCTAAACCGTGAGGAGTAGTCTAGAAAACAAATACCTCAAAATGACCTGTGAATAGGACGTTGGGCCCCTTAGCGCTCCTAGGCTGCAAAAAAGTGTCACACGTGGTATCGCCGTACTCAGGAGAAGTAGTATAATGTGTTTTGTGGTGTATTTTTACACATACCCATGCTGGGTGGGAGAAATCTCTCTGTAAATGGACAATTGTGTTTAAAAAAAAATCAAAAATGTGTCATTTACAGAGATATTTCTCCCACCCAGCATGGTTATATGTAAAAATACACCACAAAACACATTATACTACTGCTCCTGAGTACGGCGGTACCACATGTGTGACACTTTTTTGCACCCTAACTGCGCTAAGGGGCCCAAAGTCCAATGAGTACCTTTAGGATTTCAAGGGTCATTTTGCGGCATTTGGTTTCCAGACTACTCCTCACGGTTTAGGGCCCCTAAAATGCCAGGGCAGTATAGGAACCCCACAAATGACCCCATTTTAGAAAGAAGACATCCCAAGGTATTCCTTTAGGAGTATGGTGAGTTCATAGAAGATTTTTTTTTTGTCACAAGTTAGCGGAAATTGATTTTAATTGTGTTTTTCACAAAGTGTCATTTTCCGCTAACTTGTGACAAAAAAAATAAAATCTTCTATGAACTCACCATACTCCTAACGGAATACCTTGGGGTGTCTTCTTTCTAAAATGGGGTCATTTGTGGGGTTCCTATACTGCCCTGGCATTTTAGGGGCCCTAAACCGTGAGGAGTAGTCTTGAAACCAAATGTCGCAAAATGACCTGTGAAATCCTAAAGGTACTCATTGGACTTTGGGCCCATTAGCGCACTTAGGGTGCAAAAAAGTGTCACACATGTGGTATCGCCGTAGGATTTCAAGGGTCATTTTGCGGCATTTGGTTTCCAGACTACTCCTCACGGTTTAGGGCCCCTAAAATGCCAGGGCAGTATAGGAACCCCACAAGTGACCCCATTTTAGAAAGAAGACACCCCAAGTTATTCTGTTAGGTGTATGATGAGTTCATAGAAGATTTTATTTTTTGTCACAAGTTAGCGGAAATTGATTTGTATTGTTTTTTTTTTCACAAAGTGTCATTTTTCGCTAACTTGTGACAAAAAAAAAATCTTCTATGAACCCACCATACACCTAATGGAATACCTTGGGGTGTCTTCTTTCTAAAATGGGGTCACTTGTAGGGTTCCTATACTGCCCTGGCATTTTAGGGGCCCTAAACCGTGAGGAGTAGTCTAGAATCCAAATGCCTCAAAATTACCTGTGAATAGGACGTTAGGCCCCTTAGCGCACCTAGGTTGCAAAAAAGTGTCACACATGTGGTATCGCCGTACTCAGAAGAAGTAGTATAATGTGTTTGGGGTTGTATTTTTATACATACCCATGCTGGGTGGGAGAAATCTCTCTGTAAATGGACAATTGTGTGAAAAAAAAATCAAACAATTGTCATTTACAGAGATATTTCTCCCACCCAGCATCTGTATGTGTAAAAATACACCACAAAACACATTATACTACTTCTCCTGAGTACGGCGGTACCACATGTGTGGCATTTTTTGCACCCTAAGTGCGCTAAGGGGCCCAAAGTCCAATGAGTACCTTTAGGATTTCACAGGTCATTTTGCGACATTTGGTTTCAAGACTACTCCTCACGGTTTAGGGCCCCTAAAATTCCAGGGCAGTATAGGAACCCCACAAATGACCCCATTTTAGAAAGAAGACACCCCAAGGTATTCCGTTAGGAGTATGGTGAGTTCATAGAAGATTTTATTTTTTTTGTCACAAGTTAGCGGAAAATGACACTTTGTGAAAAACACAATTAAAATCAATTTCCGCTAACTTGTGACAAAAAAAAAAATCTTCTATGAACTCACCATACTCCTAATGGAATACCTTGGGATGTCTTCTTTCTAAAATGGGGTCATTTGTGGGGTTCCTATACTGCCCTGGCATTTTAGGGGCCCTAAACCATGAGGAGTAGTCTTGAAACCAAATGTCGCAAAATGACCTGTGAAATCCTAAAGGTACTCATTGGACTTTGGGCCCCTTAGCGCACTTAGGGTGCAAAAAAATGCCACACATGTGGTATCGCCGTACTCAGGAGAAGTAGTATAATGTGCTTTGGGGTGTATTTTTACACATACCCATGCTGGGTGGGAGAAATATATCTGTAAATAGACAATTGTGTGTAAAAAAAAATAAAAAATTGTCATTTACGGAGATATTTCTCCCACCCAGCATGGGTATGTGTAAAAATACACCCCAAAACACATTATACTACTTCTCCTGAGTATGGCAATACCACATGTGTGGCACTTTTTTGCAGCCTAACTGCGCTAAGGGGCCAAAAGTCCAATGAGCATCTTTAGGCTTTACAGGGGTGCTTAGTGTCATTTTCCGCTAACTTGTGAAAAAAAATAAAATCTTCTATGAACTCACCATGCCTCTCACTGAATACTTTGGGATGTCTTCTTTCCAAAATGGGGTCATTTGGGGGGTATTTATACTATCCTGGAATTTTAGCACCTCATGAAACATGACAGGGGGTCAGAAAAGTCACCATAGTTTGTAAACGCTATAACTTTTACCCAATCCAATAAATATACACTGAATGGTTTTTTTTAATCAAAAACATGTAGCAGAATAACTTTCGCGCTCAAATGTATAGGAAATTTTACTTTATTTGAAAAATGTCAGCACAGAAAGTTAAAAAAGTCATTTTTTTGACAAAATTCATGTCTTTTTTGATGAATATAATAAAAAGTAAAACTCGCAGGAGCAATCAAATAGCACCAAAAGAAAGCTGTATTAGTGACAAGAAAAGGAGGTAAAATTCATTTAGGTGGTAGGTTGTATGACCGAGCAATAAACCGTGAAAGCTGCAGTGGTCTGAATGGAAACAAGGTCCTTAAGGGGCGAAAAGACTGTGGTCCTCAAGTGGTTAATGAACACACACGAGCACATTTTTTGTTTGTGAATTCAGTTTTCTGCAGAAATTCTGCATATTTATCAAAAATATACCGGAAAAAATAAAGCTGTCAGTAAAACCAATCAGTATTTCTTATTGAGATTGCAAATTACATTTTTCGCATTCACAATAATCCTGATCGTTCAGTAAGATACAGTATTTGGTAACAAATAGTGAATTGAAGCCTGTGGTACAGACTGAGCCACAGAGGGAAGGCGGGCTTCTCACACAGGTTAGTGTAATCACCACCTGTCAAAAGAAGTGAGCTGCAGACATAACAAAGCCCCGGCTAATGCCTAATTTCTTCTTTTGAAAAGCAAAGACAATATTATGCAGCCGCAGGTATGCTGAGTTTAATCAGTCTGTTAACCTTTGAAAGTATTTGTTGCCATTTTTCTAGCCCTCAGTTTTACGTTTATGAATGGAAGTGAACACTTTGCCGCCTCAAGGTGTGTCCAGAATGGGTGCAGCCTTAACAAGGAGATGTGAAGGGAAGACCTTTATCTGCTCTGACATAATGGGGCGGATTATCACATACATGGGCAGCATCATTTCTGCTCCTCTGAAATCCAAACCTCACTAATGAACTGTGTGAAGGGGAAGACCTGATGACAGCTTGTTACTGTTCATGTTCACACAAGGATAACAACAAACTCATGTCTGCATACAGCACCACATCTTTCTGTAATACATCACTCATCATACAGGATCAGTAGAAAAGCAAAGTATAATAATTACCGTTTTGTTTTTTTAAAATATTATTTGCCTTTTTACTGTTTTGTTTTCTGTACAAAGACATTAAACGCTTAGTCAAGTAGTTTAGGAAAATACAACACATCCCCTAACTGTATAACAGTCTATTGAGCATAGGCCAGACTCCAGAGCAAACATTTTCATAATCCATTCAAACATTTATTACATATAAAAAAATAGATATTTTTAAGTGCCAGCTGGGAGGTCTAACAGATATCCCCCTTCAACAACTCCTCCCCTCCCTTCCTCGGCTGGGATACCTCATCAGCCCTTGTGGCACCCGGACCCTGTCCTCCGGCTGTAGTTACTCCAGGCCCTTCTGGAAATTCTGACCAGTAGATTATTCCACTTCTCATTGGCTTCTAGAAGTCACATGGTGTAAACAAGCACAAGATAACTTTAAAGAAAACCTGAACTGAAAATTAAAAGTCAATATAAGCATACACAAGTCATACTTACCTTCCATGTAGTCTACTCTTTCAGTGTCTTTCTCCTGTCCCGCGTCCTGTTTGTTCACTGTGCTCAAGGGAATTTTCTGTCCTCCATTTTGAAAATGGCCATTACCCATAACTGCTTTCTGGTCAGCACACAGTTAAACTGTAACATCGCCCACTTGAGCCATAGGGAAACATGGACATTACCTGGTACATCAGTTTTCCTCTCAGCTATAACTGACAGCAACTGATATTTTACTGACAGCAACTGATATATTTCAGATCTGACAAAATGTTGTCAGAACTGGAAGGGATCATTGTCAGAAGAAAATGGTGCGCTTCTCAGAGGAACTGATTGAAAGGTAACTATGTAATGTTCATTTGAAGTTACCTCATGTGTTTATTTTAAATATTTTTACTCAGTATAGGTTCTCTTTAAAGGGGCACTATTGTGAAATCAGAGGTTTTTAGTTCATTAAACAACATTTGTCAACATTCGTCAACAGTTGTTTCATGCTGTCGTGCTTCCTCACGGACTCAGTTCCATGATGGGGAGAGCTGTAATAGCTGCAGGTGTGGCCAGTAGTTTCCTCTCTCCCTTGCAGATGAGATAGGAACCTTGGCATGTTCCTACCTTGCAGAGCTCCCTTGCACCGCTGGTGATGTGTCTGTTGCCATCTCTGCTGATCTTTTGAGGCCACCGGCAGTCTTGCAGACTCTAGATGTCCTCACCAGAGCAAGTGAGAGTGCATGGGGCCCCAGAGATCAGCGTAGCAGATATGAATTTTTTAATTAACTGAAAACCTCCAGTTTAGTAGTAGTGCCCCTTTTAAGGGATAGCTATGCACAAATCTAAACAGGGCAAATTCTAATAGCAATCAAGATCACAAGTGAATATAAGCAGTGTATAGAAGCAAAATGGTGAATAGAACACCTGTTTTGTGGTTTAAATGTGCTTGCCCCTGTGGTACAGCCCACTTCCTCTCCTCTCTGCATTGGGCTTGTGAGCAGGCCAATTAGGTGTCGACATATGACACCCAAAGTAGGAAGAACAATAGTGCCACTTGTACTGTATCCCTCTGAGTCTCTGAGACTTAAGCTGCCATGATTTGACAACCATTGGGTATTCAGCCAGTCAGCAGCTCTACAACCAGTACTCATGGTAAAATAAAACATCAGCAGGGGGTGGACCTACCATGACACAGCCTGAAGCTCCTTCTTCAGGTGGCAGATTACTTGGGGGCAGGGCCAGGACAGTGACATTGTGAACGGGAGTGCGACCTTGGAAGGAGTGACACCTGCCCAGTAGAAGTGGGGAGAGGGACAGATATCATTCTTCCCTCCCTCTCCATGGGCACCCTCCTGTGTCCCCTTGCAGAGCTGGTGCAGCGGTGCGTTTCTGTAAATCTCTCACCTGTCCGTGCGGCATGTCGATGCTTCTCGGCAGCCGGCTCCTCTCTACTCCTTGTTTCCCTACGTGTCATGCAGGGAAAAAGGAAGTAGAGAAGAGCCAGCTGCCGAGATGCATGGACAGGTGAGTGATTTACAAAACTGCACCACTGCACCAGCTCTGCAAGGGGATACAGGAGGGGGGCCAATGGAGAGGGAGAGAGGAATGATGTTGGCCACCCTCCCCATTTCTGCCAGGCGGGTGTCACCCCTTCCAAGCCCACCGGGAGGGGGGCGGCAGCAAGAAAATTGGCTTCATGTGGCAAATAGTGTAGAACCGGCCCTGGACATCCGGATCAGTGAATAATGGCGCACAGCGCCTATGCATAACAATGGCGCCGCATTAAAAAGATACGCTTATCGCTATTTATCGTTAGTACTGCATAATAATGGCGCACAGGGAAAAAAAAGAAAAACGGCACACACTAACGTTATTTATCAATAGTGGCACACACTAACGTTATTTATCAATAGTGCTTTTCATTTGCCAAACAGCAGACGTTATTGCCCACAGTAACGTTATTTATCAATAGCACCCTACATAAGCCAAACTGCAGATGTTATTTACAGTAACTGCAAAACGGTGAATGGATTTAATGTAACACTGTCAAGGTTAGGGTTAGGCACCACTGGGGGGCTCCTAGGGTTAGGCACCACCATGGGGGTCTTAGTGTTAGGCACCACCAGGGGGTCTTAGGGTTAGGCACCACCAGGGGGGTCTTAGGGTTAGGCACCACCAGGGGGGTCTTAGGGTTAGGCACCACCAGGGGGGTCTTAGGGTTAGGCACCAACTGGGGGGGTCTTAGGGTTAGGCACCACCAGGGGGGTCTTAGGGTTAGGCACCACCAGGGGAGTCTTAGGGTTAGGCTCCACCAGGGGGGTGTTAGGGTTAGGCAACCACAATAAGGCTTTAACGTCAAATAACAATAAGGCTTTAACGTTAAATAGCGATAAGCGGCAAACGGATTAGCGGCAACACCGTGCGCCATTATTCGCAGGCGCCATTTTCAGATTGATCCCTGGACATCAGCAGGCACAACCAGTAAATTGCAGAGATTATTTGCCAGTCATGATACTCTGGACTAACAGCGTACTACAGAGAGATATCACCATAGAGTAGCCACAGATTGGTATCTGTGGCTACTCTATGGTGATATCTCTCTATAGTACGCTGTTAGGCTGTAGAACACCAGGCTGTCATGGGCAATTGATTCACGCAGTGTGAAAAATGAAACCCCACTGTTGTTACAGAAAAAGTGCAATAAATATCAGTCCTTCACAAGTCATTTTCCATTTTATTAATATAAACAATTCTTTCCATTTCAATATGCAACCAGCTATGAATTTCCCAAGCTCACTGTAATCTCAGTTCAACTTTCCACCTTAATTCTCCCCCTTAACAATCAGCAGAGAAAAATAATTAGTAGAATTATTGTGATTTATGCATTTTCACTTTCCAGGCAGTTTGCTGTTATAAGAATTCCTTGCAGCATTTGGTATTTCCTTAGAAAACAATAAAGCATGTTCAGGCTGACCTAATAGATATGTGAGGTGCAAAGTTGATCCTACATGCAAGTAAGATATCTCATAATGGTGTTCTTCTACCAAACCAGATGTTGACATGACAATACAGCCGGAGTTGTGGGCTAACGTACGGAATGAGCTCTGTGCTTTCATTTGAAATACCTTACTACACATACAACTTAGTGTTCACATACTAAGAGTAAACAGATGAATAATCCTAGCAGTCATTTTCGGCTTAGAAGACAGAGCATGTAATTTTTTACTGTGAAGCCCTTATTAAGTTTACCTTTTAGAGCTGTTATCTATACTACCTCAGAAAAAAACACATATATAAGTAGATAAATACTTGTTCTACTTACATAACATATGTATTGCACTGTCCACGTTTGATTGTAATATAAATAGGAGACACCGAGAGCCCAATATAGTGTAGTATGTACTGGAAACCGTGGATAAATGTAAGTGTGAGATGAATATACTTACAAGCGTGGGTTACCTCTTAGGCAACCACTGTAGATGCAGGTGAGGAGATTAGACCTGTCCTCACTCAGGATTAAGATGTCGCTCTCTGTAGATCAGGAAAGTAAGGGTAGGTCACCCCTCCACCAGGGGTGGACACAGTATTATCGTAAGAGAACAGAGGCGCCAGCAGGATAAAAGGTAATACAAATTTTAAAATTTGCTGGGAGGCAGTGGTGGACTTACCTCCGGAAAGCAGACTCAAAATACTGTCTGAATTAAACAAATAAATGTATTATTGGTACCCCAAAATATGCAATGCGTTTCGCAGGCACAGCCCGCTTCATCAGGCAATAAGGTAGGGGACAAATAGTAGCTCGTCAGTAGCACGAATGGCACCATTCGTGTTACTGACGAGCTACTGTTTGTCCCCTACCTTATTGCCTGATGAAGCGGGCTGTGCCTGCGAAACGCGTTGCATCTTTTGGGGTACCAATAATACATTTATTTGTTTAATTCAGACAGTATTTTGAGTCTGCTTTCCGGAGGTAAGTCCACCACTGCCTCCCAGCAAATTTTAAAATTTTTATTACCTTTTATCCTGCTGGCGCCTCTGTTCTCTTACGATAACACATTTGATTTTAGTGATTTTTCTACAGTAAAAAAAAAAAGAAAATCCTTCTTAGCATTTCCCATTTTAAGTGTGGCTATTTTGAAGCCAATTCTGATGTCATTTCCTCCCTTACTCTCCTCTGCCTGATTTGCCCGCCCTTCACTATAGAAAGTACATTGTCTCAGCATGAGACATATTGGCCAATTAGAGAGGAACAGAGGTGTGGGAGGGGAAAACAGGAAGGAAAGAGGCTTCAGCCAATCAAGCTGCATTAGTTAAGTCTGAGGGGAAGTAAAGAAGCAAAAAAAAGGACAACCCAGCATGCCCTGCAACTTCCTTTTTGTGTACCAAATTGTGTGTGTACCAAATAAGATTCAGGTAAACTGGGGAATCATCATTTATCAACAAGAAAAGTAATAGTGATTTTAACTTTTGGATTGCCTGGTTAGCATCCTTATTACTTGTTTACCAGATAAAAATAAAGAATTGATTTTTGATTTTGTGCCCGACAATTACTCTTTACGTTTTCTCCTAGGAGATACTGTATTTCCACACCTTTTCAATAAAATGTTTTTGAGGCAACATTTTTTTGACAGGATTTTTATTACTTACTTCTCGGTACTTTTTCCATTACTAAATGCTCAATTGAATAAGGCCCATCTCTGGAAGGCTGCAGTTTATCTGAGGAGTGCTTTGCCTTACCAGTAAGTTTGACTCCTGCCCACTTGGTGGTGAAGTGATGGATTACTGGTGTTTTGGTATGCCTCACTGGAGGAAGGTTGTCATGTGATAGTGAGGGGTGGTAACCTCAGGGCACAATGGCACATTGCTTAACACTCTTCCCTGGCAGCGGTAGGGTCATAGGTTCCAATCTCAGCCATGACACTATCTGCTTAGAGTTTGTATGTTCTCCCTGTGTTTGTCTGGGTTTCCGCCCACATCCAAAATAATGGTAAATAAAGAGGAAATCCTGGCACTAGATACTGCCAGGGATATCACAGGCAAAGCTGGATCTGCACCAAAGAGCATGTGCACACCACAGAGCTAGAATGTTCAAATTGTAAACAAAAGAGGTGGAAGAGGCATTGCCTTCTGCAAAATGGTATCCTTTTAATTACAGCCTAAACAGACATAGTGGCGTGCAATGGTGATGGCGAAGTCTGACAGCTGTTTCACATGTAAACGTTTCTTCAGAGGATTTACCAGCCTCTGAAGAATAGAGATGTCGCGAACCTCCGATTTTCGGTTCGCGAACTTCCGCGGAAGGTTCGGTTCGCGGAAAAGTTCGCGAACCGCAATAGACTTCAATGGGGATGCGAACTTTCAAAAATAGAAAAAATTATGCTGGCCACAAAAGTGATGGAAAAGATGTTTCAAGGGGTCTAACACCTGGAGGGGGGCATGGCGGAGTGGGATACACGCCAAAAGACCCGGGGAAAAATCTGGATTTGACGCAAAGCAGCATTTTAAGGGCAGAAATCACATTGAATGCTAAATTGCAGGCCTAAAGTGCTTGAAAACGTCTTGCATGGGTATACATCAATCAGGGAGTGTAATTAGAGTTCTGCTACACACTGACACACCAAACTCACTGTGTAACGCAGCGCAAACAGCTGTTTGCGTAGTGACAGCTGTACTTGGACTAGGTGTGCACCGTGGCCAGAGTGTAGGCCGTGCCGTTTTTCAAGCCCATATGGTCTCCGGGCTGTGGTAGCTAATTGATAGAACAACAGTGACTGTCCAGCTGATCAAATTTGGTCTGACCACAATGAAGCAACGACCTTATTATCTTTTGTGTGCCACCCCCACCCGAGACACTCAAATAGCCGGCGGTCATTGCTTCATTGTGATGCGCAAGCCCCTTCACCGCAGCAAGGTAATGATCATGAAGGGGGATGGGCACATGTACATGCCTTTTGTTTTGTTGTTGCAGCCGCCCGCAGTGCAGCCAGAAAAATTAGGCAGGCATGTACACGCACCAGAAAAATTAGTGTAGCGGCCGCTGCTAGCAGCGGCCTTAAAAATTCAGGAATCCGCCTAGAGTCCTGGACCCTGTTGGTGGTGGCGGAGAAGGCAGTCAAGCGGCCTGCAGGCAGAGATGCTGTGTGTGGGGACTGACTTAGTCTTTGGTCGTGCAGTAGCCCTCCGGGATCCATTCCTCATTCATCTTGATAAAGGTCAGGTACTGAACACTGTCGTGACTTAGGCGACTTCTCTTCTCAGTAACTATGCCTCCAGCTGCACTGAAGGTCCTTTCTGACAGGACGCTTGCCGCAGGGCAAGAAAGAAGTTGTATGGCAAATTGGGACAGCTCTGGCCACAGGTCAAGCCTGCGCAACCAGTAGTCCAAGGGTTCATCGTCGCTTTTCGCAGAGTCTACATCTACACTCAAGGCCAGGTAGTCGGCTACCTGCCGCTCCAGGCGTTGTTGGAGGGTGAATCCGGAAGGATTATGGCGAGGAGTTGGACTAAAGAACGTCCGCATGTCCGACATCACCCTGAGATTGTTGGAGCGTCCTGTCCTTGCCTGCGTGGACTTGGGAGGAGGAGGGTTACTGCCAGTGGTTCCTTGATTGCGTTTTGCAGCCACATCACCCTTAAATGCATTGTAAAGCATCATCGACAGCTTGTTCTGCAAGTGCTGCATCCTTTCCGCCTTTTGTTGAGTTGCTAAGAGGTCCGCCACTTTGTGCCTGTACCGAGGGTCTAGTAGCGTGGCCACCCAGTACCGGTCATTCATCTTGAGTTTTTTGATACGGGGGTCCCTCAACAGGCTGGACAACATGAAAGAGGACATCTGCACAAAGCTGGATGCAGACGTACTCTCCATCTCCTCTTGCTCTTCCTCAGTGACGGGACGCAACTCCTCTTCCTCCCCCCAGACACGAACAATACCACGGGAACGTGGAGCAGCAGAAGCCCCCTGTGACGGCTGCCGCAGTTGTTCTTCTTCCGCCGCCTCTTCCTCCTCCACAGAAACACCTTCCTCATCATCACCATCATCAGAGTCGGACTCCTCTCCTTCCCCACACGACTCCTCTTCTTCCTCCTCCTCCTCCTCCTGCCCCCTCTGTGCTGCCGCAGGTGTTGTGGGAACATCGGGTTCGTGTGTAAATGGCTCCCACGACTCCTGCTGCCGTGACTCTTCTCGTTCACGCTCCTCCACAACTGTATCCACCACTCTACGCACAGCACGCTCCAGGAAGAAGGTGTAGGGGATCAAGTCGCTGATGGTGCCCTCATCGTGACTCATCAGTTTGGTCACCTCCTCAAAGGGCTCCATGACCCTGCATGCATTTCGAATCAGTGTCCAGTTGTTGGGCCACAACATCCCCATCCTCCCAGATTGTGTCCTTGTACTGTAATGATACAGGTAGTGGGTGACGGCTTTCTCCTGGTCTAGCAGGCGAGAGAACATCAGCAGGGTGGAATTCCAGCGAGTCGGGCTATTGCAAATCAGGCGTCTCACCGGCAAGTTGTTTCTACGCTGAATCTCCGCAAAGCGTGCCATGGCCTTGTAAGAGCGCCTGAAATGCCCACACAACTTCCTGGCCTGCTTCAGGACGTCCTCTAAGCCTGGGTACTTGGACACAAATCTTTGCACGACCAGATTCAGCACATGTGCCATGCAGGGTATGTGTGTCAGCTTTCCCAAATTCAACGCAGCAATCAGATTGCTGCCGTTGTCACACACCACGTTGCCGATCTCAAGCTTGTGCGGGGTCAGCCATTGCTCCACCTGTTTGTTAAGAGCAGCCAGGAGAGCTGCTCCAGTGTGACTCTCCGCTTTCAGGCAAGACATGTCTAACACTGCGTGACACCGTCATACCTGGCATGCAGCATAGGCCCTGGGGTGCTGGGGCTGTGTAGCTGGAGAGGAGATCGTGGCACCAGCCAAGGAGGAGGAGGAGGATGACGACAGCGAAGCGGTGGTAGCAGGTGGAGAGGAGGTGACTGGAGGCCTGCCTGCAAGCCGTGGAGGTGTGACAAGTCGGTCTGCTGCGCAGCCACGTACTCCCTGCTTGCTGCCATTGGTGACCCAATGGGCTGTGTATGTAATGTAGTGGCCCTGCCCGTGCTTGGCAGACCAGGCATCCGTGGTCAGGTGGACCCTTGACCCAACGCTGTGTGCCAGAGATGACACCACTTGCCTCTCAACTGCACGTTAGAGTTTGGGTATGGCCTTTTGTGAAAAATAATTGCAGCCTGGTATCTTCCACTGCGGTGTACCAATGGCCACAAACTTACGGAAAGCCTCCGACTCCACCAGCTGGTATGGTAATAGCTGGCGAGCTAATAGTTCCACCACGCCAGCTGTCAGACGCCGGGCAAGAGGGTGACTGGCAGACATTTGCTTCTTCCGCTCAAATACTTCCTTCACGGACAGCTGGGTACTGCTGTGGGCAGAGGAGAAGGAACCGCTCAAGGGAAGAGGCGGTGTGGAGGAGGGTGGCTGTGAAGGTGCAAGAGAGAAAGTGGATGAAGACGATGCACCTGAAGGAGGAAGAGGAGAAGGAGGGTGGCTTGTCTTTTGAGGGGTGCTGCTTTTCCTCAGGTGTTCTTGCCATAGCTGTTTGTGCCTTCTCTCCAGGTGCCTTCGTAAGGCACTTGTCCCTACGTGAGAGTTGGCCTTTCCACGGCTCAATTTTTGCTGGCAGAGACAACAGATGGCTTTGCTCCAATCTGAGCCACACACGTGAAAAAATTTCCAAACCGCTGAGCCCCCCTGGGCTGATGGCGCTACGGTGGCATCAGCAGCTGACGTTGAAGGGCATGTGTGCTGGCTGGCCATAGCTGGCGATACATGGCGCCGGACACTGCCCCCAGCTGTTTCTGAGGACAAGCTCCCTCTGCTTCTATCATGGAGTCGTCTCCTCCTACTCCTCTCTGACTTCTCCTCTGAACTGTCCCCCTGGTCATCTCCTCTACTGGGAACATATGTGGTATCCATATAATCGTCATCATAATCCTCCTGGCCAGCTGTGCTTTCTTCAGACACCTCCTCAAGTGCACCAACTTCAGGTGGTCCACCATCATCCCCATCCACACACGTTACGTCCATATTATCGCCACCTAACTCAGACGTATGAGGTGGTGTACCTGCGCCTTCTTGTTGTTGTGGCAGTAGTGGCTGGGAATCAGTGATTTCACCACCACCACCAAATAATTCCTGCGAAGTGTCAAATGCAGCGGATGTGTTGCTTGTTGTAGCGCTGGTGGCTGCGGGAGATGAGGTGTTCTGTGTTAAAACTCAATCACCTCCTCACGATTTTGGGAAGTGATGGCACGTGCCTTCTTCTGAGCAATGTATTTTGGGGCAGGTCCGCACGAAATCAGAGAAACGCCACCTCGCACAGACCTGCCGGTGCCTGGTGGCCTTCCTCTGGGCCTGCCTCTACCTCTTCCTCTACCTGGTTTGTCCATTTTGTCCATCTCGGGGGGATGCTAGCTATATGCAGTGAGGTGGGTTCTCACTCAACACAACCAGTAGTTAGATGCAGTGCGGTGGCCAGGTGGGTTCTCACCCAACACAACAGGTATTTAGATGCAGTGAGCTGGGTTCACTTAACACAACGCTAGGTATATGCAGTGATGAGGTGGGTTAAGTATACACAACAGGTACTGGGTAGTAAGATGCAGTGAGCTGGGTTCACTGAACAGTGAAGGTACTTAAGATGCAGTGAGGTGGGTTCTCACTCAACACAACCGGTAGTTAGATGCAGTGAGGTGGCCAGGTGGGTTCTCACCCAACACAACAGGTATTTAGATGCAGTGAGCTGGGTTCACTCAACACAACGCTAGGTATATGCAGTGATGAGGTGGGTTAAGTATACACAACAGGTACTGGGTAGTTAGATGCAGCGAGCTGGGTTCACTGAACAGTGAAGGTACTTAAGATGCAGTGAGGTGGGTTCTCACTCAACACAACCGGTAGTTAGATGCAGTGAGGTGGCCAGGTGGGTTCTCACTCAACACAACAGGTATTTTGATGCAGTGAGCTGGGTTCACTCAACACAACGCTAGGTATATGCAGTGATGAGGTGGGTTAAGTATACACAACAGGTACTGGGGCATATGCAGTACTGGGTAGTACAATGTGCAGCTCCCTGTCACAAACACAGGTAGTCACTGAATGTGCTGGGCTGCTGGCAGTGGCACACACACTATCAATTAGCAATGCTGTGCATGCAACAAAAGTGTCAGTTTGACACACAGGAAAAAAAAAAAGTACAGGATGAGCTCTGACAAGAGCTGTTGCTGGGTGCTATAAAAGCAATAACAATCCGCCAGGAGCAAGCTAAGCAGCCAAGAACCTAACTAATCTGTCCCTAGAAGAACAAGTCTGCAGCAGCTCTCCCTAGTCTGTCTAATAGCAGGCAGACGAGTGACTGTAATGGCCGCCGGAGGCTGCCTTATATAAGGGGGGGTGGGGCTCCAGGGCTTAGTGTAGCCTGAATGGCTACAATTTGCCTGCTGACTGTGATGCAGAGGGTCAAAGTTGACCCTCATAGTGCATTATGGGGCAAATCGAACTTCCGCAAAAGTTCGCCTGGTGCAGGCGAACGCGAACCCCCGAAGTTCGCCTGGAACCGTTCGCCGGCGAACCGTTCGCTACACCTCTACTGAAGAAGTGTTTACACGCAAAACAACTGTCAGGCCTCGTCACCCCCATTGCACGGCACTATGTCTGTGTAAGCTGTGATTAAAAGGATTCCATTTTGCAGAACGCAGTGCCTCTTCCACCTCTATTGTTTAAAACATCCAACATAATAATAAGTTCATTGGTTCCCCCAAGTTGGCCTTAGACTGGCAGTTATCCTTGGACAATGACTATATGGTAGGGAGTAGATTGTGAGCTCCTCTCAGGAACCAAGTCTCTTCAGGGAATCCTGTGTTCAGTCCCACCTGTGTCAGTGGATGGAGAACCATCAAGTGTTCAGTTAGAGACCCTGCACCAGTCTACCACATGGGTAGCAGATGGGATAGGCACCTGCAGGTGGCTGAGGGGGATCATCTGTCTCCCTAATGGAGCCCACCAACATTTGTGGGCATTATCTGAGGAAGCCAGAGTAAAAATGGCTTCCAGCTAGGCCTCACCAGATCAGCATTCATTTTTATTGGAACATGGGCAATGGTGGAGAAAAAAGCCAGTATTCACTGGTAAAGCCAAAAGTGCAAGTGAGCACTATCTATACATTTTCAGCTCAACCCATTGTTAGAGAAATCAGACCAGAGGTGGCATTTACAGAAGTGACTCTGTGAGAGAAAGAGGACTGCAATACAGTTCAGAGAGTACATGTGTGACAAGAAAGATCCACTCCATCTTGTGTGTGAAATCTTGTGTCACAAAGAGCTCCCGGTAACCCAATGTAGAATAAGGAGAGAGTCCACATCATTTGAGGAAGGATCCTACATCTGTTGGGTAGAAAGGCTGCATTGATCCTGAAGAAGGGTAATGTCCCATCTCACCGATCAATGGAGGATTGTGGAACCAAAGTCCGAAAAACTGCTGGGAGCATTTGTTACTAAAGCTGCATTAAATGTACACCATTGCCTGTTTGAGAGTGTAAAGGACTCAGAGAGCTGAGTACTTAAAGCGGACCTGAATTTAGAACATCCTCTCTGCTCTAAAAGATACGCAACAGCATAATAACCTTTAAACAAATACCATTTCTTTGTTACAGCTGATACAAATCTTAAAATAAATCTGCACTATGTCTACTTCCTGATTCATGGAATCCAACATATTGTTAACAGCCTGTGCTGTCAAATGAGCTCATCTGCCATCTCTGCCAATGGTAGTCATGTGACACAGGGGAGAGCTCAAATTACAACTTGTTATTAGACACAAATGAGGGAGAATTAACTACTTCGAGACCGTCCCACGCCACTGGGCGTGGCCTCGGCGGCAGCCCCAGGACCGCCTAACGCCAATTGGCGTCAAGTCCTGGAGCTGCAGTTTCCCAGGGAACGGCCGCGCGAATGCGCGATCCTTCCCTGCCAGTTCACGGTGCAGAGCTCCGTGATTAGCCTGCTAGCCGCCGAAATTCCCTTTGTTTACATCCGTACAGCGCTGCGGTCTACAGCAGCGTGTACGAGATCGGTGATCCCCGGCCTCTGATTGGCCGGGGATCGCCGTCAGCCTATGAGAGGTGGAGAACAGGACGGATCGCCGTCCTGTTCATTTCTACAGGCGGAGGGGAGGAAGGAAGGAAGGAGAGGGAGGGGGACGGAGGGAGAGAGAGCCTCTGAGAGGCTAAGAAAAAAAAAAGTGGCAGCAGCGATCGGACACCTCTGGCAGCATGTCCCCTTAGGGACAAAAATAGGAGGTGAGTCCGATCGCCATGCTCCTTAGCTGGGCTGTGCAGGAGGCTGAAAAGCCTGCAAAGCCCAGTGCAGCCAAAAAGAGCCTGGGGTTTAACACTGCGGTTGTCAAGTGGTTAAACAGGCTAAACTCTCTAAATACATACAGTGTGCCTTTCTCTCTGTTTTCCTTTTGTCCTGTGCTAGAGTTCAGGTCCACTTTATTAAAGGTCATAACCTTTTTACAGATCTTCACAACACTCCAGCCTGTTCAGCTACAGTTTAGGTTTGTTCAGTAGAGTTGATCTGCTGACTAGGGTTTGCAGTATGGTCTCTGCAGCTGGTCACCAGAGGGAAGGTGCTGAAGACATTCTATGTCACTACTTCTTGTGTAGTGAGAGTTGGATGGGAAGGTCTGTAAGGCCAACCAGCCAGCTACAAATGCTGAATATAGATAGAATGTAACACTTTATGGAGACAGGAGGAGATTTGCTGTGGACTACAATTCAGGATCAATACATTGTATATATATATATATATATATATATATATATATATATATATATATATGTATATATATATATATATATATATATATATATATATAATGCTCATTACCATGTTTATTTTTATAGCACAACAAAAGACAGAGGAACGGCTAGGCACAGCACATACAGAGATGCGGCTGCTGCAGGATAACCTGCGTCAGGTTGAGACTGAACGCCAAGCTGCAGCTGAGCGAGTATCAAAACTTGAGCACAGCCTTCGTGTATGTGAAGATGAGAAGAGCGACTTACAGGTATATAATATGGGACCGGTGATTTATCGGTTTATAAAGTACACAGCGGGTCTGATTTCATAACATTTTCCAGTGCTGCCTGTTTGGATTCTAGACATGACTGTAGCCCCATCCAGATGAGATTGGCTGTGCATGGGGAATAAATTCACCATGGTGGAGATTTTTAGCCAATCACAAACGTATTTATTTACCATTGTAGGTTCCCTTCTCCTCTCTCCCCTCCTACCCCTCTCCGTAATAAACTATAGACACCCCTAGGCAAGCCAGGCTTGCCATCGGTAGTGGTTAATCTTAAGTGAGTCAAGGCCATCAGTACAGTGATTACCCTTAGGCAAGTCAAGCATGCTGTTAGTACAGTGATTACCTTAAGGCTACTTTCACAGTTAGAGTGTCACCATGTGTCTCAGTACTCTTCCCCCAAGCATCACTCTCCTGCAGGGTGATATGCATAGGGAAATGGTGCAGTGCAATAGTGCTGCCCTGGGCTCCCCTGCTCCAGGATAATCCCACTGCATAATATAATATTTGAAATAAGTCTTAGGCCTCGTTCAGACTATACGCACTGCCATGCACATTTTGGCAGCGCGTATAGTGTGCAACACGCAAGCACGGTAGAAGGGCATAGACAGCCCTTCTACCGTTCTTATCATATGCGCTGCGTGGCAGCGCGCTTGCGCTATCGTGTGCTGCATGCATTTTTGGGAATCGCAGCGCAGATCCCATTCATTGTAATGAATGGGATTTGCAGCGCAGTGCATAATAGCGCAGATGGCGTGTGATCGGACGCGTTGCGTTACGATCGCACAGCCATCTGCGCTAAATGATGTGAACGAGGCCTACGGCAAGCCAAGCATATGGTCAGTACAGTAATTACCCTTAGGCAAGCCAGGCATGCCATAAGTACGGTGATTACCCTTAAGCAAGCCAAGCATGCCATAAGTACAAGGATTACCCTTAGGCAAGCCAAGCATGCCATAAGTATGGCAATTACCCTTAGTCAAGCCAAGCATGCCATTAGTACAGTAATTACCCTTAGACAAGCCAAGCATGCCATAAGTACGGTGATTACCCTTAAGCAAGCCAAGCATGCCATTAGTACAAGGATTACCCTTAGGCAAGCCAAGCATGCCATAAGTACAAGGATTACCCTTAGGCAAGCCAAGCATGCCATAAGTACGGTGATTACTCTTAAGCAAGCCAAGCATGCCATTAGTACAAGGATTACCCTTAAGCAAGCCAAGCATGCCATAAGTATGGCAATTACCCTTAGACAAGCCAAGCATGCCATAAGTACGGTGATTACTCTTAAGCAAGCCAAGCATGCCATTAGTACGGTGATTACTCTTAAGCAAGCCAAGCATGCCATTAGTACAAGGATTACCCTTAAGCAAGCCAAGCATGCCATAAGTATGGCAATTACCCTTAGTCAAGCCAAGCATGCATTAGTACATTGATTACCCGTAGGCAAGCCAAGCATGCCATAAGTACGGTGATTATCCGTAGGCAAGCCAAGCATACCATTATTACGGTGATTACCCTTAGGCAAGCCAAGCATGTCATAAGTACGGTGATTACCCTTAGGCAAGCCAAGCATGTCATAAGTACAAGGATTACCCTTAGGCAAGCCAAGCATGCCATAAGTATGGCAATTACCCTTAGTAAAGCCAAGCATGCATTAGTACATTGATTACCCTTAGGCAAGCCAAGCATGTCATAAGTACGGTGATTACCCTTAGGCAAGCCAAGCATGTCATAAGTACGGTGATTACCCTTAGGCAAGTAAAGCATGCCATAAGTATGGTGATTACCTTTAGGCAATCCAAGCATACCATTAGTGCATTTATTACCCTTAGGAAAGCCAAGCCTGCCATTAGTACAGTGATTACACTTAGGGAAGCCAATCATACCATTAGTACATTGATTACCCTTAGGCAAGCCAAGCATTCCATTAGTATGGTGATTACTCTTAGGCAAGCCAAGCATGCCATTAGTATGGTGATTACTCTTAGGCAAGCCAAGCATGCCATTAGTATGGTGATTACTCTTAGGGAAGCCAAGCATGCCATTAGTATGGTGATTACCCTTAGGGAAGCCAAGCATGCCATTAGTATGGTGATTACCCTTAGGGAAGCCAAGCATGCCATTAGTATGGTGATTACCCTTAGGGAAGCCAAGCATGCCATTAGTATGGTGATTACCCTTAGGGAAGCCAAGCATGCCATTAGTATGGTGATTGCCCTTAGGCAAGCCAAGCATGCCATTAGTATGGTGATTGCCCTTAGGGAAGCCAAGCATGCCATTAGTATGGTGATTACCCTTAGGCAAGCCAAGCATGCCATTAGTATGGTGATTACCCTTAGGCAAGCCAAGCATGCCATTAGTATGGTTATTACTCTTAGGCAAGCCAAGCATGCCATTAGTATGGTGATTACCCTTAGGCAAGTCAAGCATGCCATTAGTATGGTGATTACTCTTAGGGAAGCCAAGCATGCCATTAGTATGGTGATTACTCTTAGGCAAGCCAAGCATGCCATTAGTATGGTGATTACTCTTAGGGAAGCCAAGCATGCCATTAGTATGGTGATTACCCTTAGGGAAGCCAAGCATGCCATTAGTATGGTGATTACCCTTAGGGAAGCCAAGCATGCCATTAGTATGGTGATTACTCTTAGGGAAGCCAAGCATGCCATTAGTATGGTGATTACCCTTAGGGAAGCCAAGCATGCCATTAGTATGGTGATTGCCCTTAGGCAAGCCAAGCATGCCATTAGTATGGTGATTACTCTTAGGGAAGCCAAGCAAGCCATTAGTATGGCGATTAACCTTAGGGAAGCCAAGCATGCCATTAGTATGGTGATTGCCCTTAGGCAAGCCAAGCATGCCATTAGTATGGTGATTACCCTTAGGGAAGCCAAGCATGCCATTAGTACTGTGATTACCCTTAGGCAAGCCAAGCATGCCATAAGTATGGTGGTTACTTTTAGGCAAACCAAGCATGCTGTTAGTACAGTGACTATCCTTATGCAAGCCTACCCTCCATTATTATAGTGACATTGCTGATCAGACAAAATAATCACTGTCATATAACTTATTAATTCTTTTTCTTCAAAACAAATGCAAAATCTGAAGACCTAGAAATGACATTAACTTTATCTTTTACCATCCTTGCCATTATAGGAGCGCCTTTCCCGGGCTCGTTGTTGTGAAAGCCGCCAGGAGCTTGAATGTAAGAGTCTCAGAGATGTTCTGGAGGCTTCAGAGAACCGCAGTACAGACCTGGAGCTCAGGAGACGATCTCTGGAAGGGGAGCTGGAAAGGACTCGCCTCTGCCTAGCGGAGAGAGAAGCAGAAGTCCTGACTCTGCAGGACAGAGCACAAGATCTGCAGGAACATCTGAAGGAGAGTGAAGACAGGGAGGCCGCCCTGCAGAGAGAGGCGCAGAGGCTTGGACTGGCGTTGTCTAGGGCACAGGATGGAGAACGGCAGCTGCAGGAGAAGTCACAGGGACTGACACATGCACTAGGAGAGGCATCAGCTGGCAAGGGAAGCCTGCAGGAGGATGTGACCAGATTACAGGCAGCGCTGACAGCAGCTGAACAAGACAGGCGTGTGCTACAGGTAACAACTCTACAATGCTGGATGTATAGTTTGCCTCTGAGGATATAAAGGTATGATTTGACGGCTGAGTGCATTGTCCTGAAAAAAGGAATGAATCATTTGTTTCTTATTGCTGGAAGTGTTGGCTAGTAGGAATAGTTAAAGAGATGCAAATAATTATGATTTGCTGCAGAATTATGCACATTTTAATGCAAATTTATGCTGTTTGAAAAGGGACCAAACACATAAAAAAAAAGTCAGCTGCATATATTTGCACAATTCTGCATCAGCTCAGAATTATTTGCATCCCTTTGACCATCACTAATGATTAGACATGTTCAATTAGATGCTGATTTTTGATTAATTTATATGCAGTGAGATTTATATGCAGCTTGAAACTGGACTTAGGCCTGGAACCCACTGAAAACCGCAAACGCAAAACGCAACCGCTAGCGTTTTGTCTGAGCGGTTTGCAAGCGGATTCATGAGCGTTTTGGGTTGTGTTTTGCAACATTGTATTTTTTTCCCCAGCGGGTGCCTAGCGTTTTGCATTTTGCGTTTTTATCCTGATTGGTCCTGTGAATTATTTTTAATTTTGTTACAGTGTGCTGAACCGCAAAACGCTAGCAAAACCGCTCAGTTTAGGTTTTGCTGAGCGTTTCTGCTAGCGTTTCAATACTTTACATTGAAGCGCTAACGCTCCCAAAATGCTGCAGGTCCTGCGTTTGCGTTTCTGGGAAACGCAAACGCTCCTGTGGAAGTTGCCCCATCCATTAACATTAGCCCACCGTTTTGGCAAACTGCTAGCGTATCGCAGTGCTGCCAAAACGCTGCCAAAAGCGCTCCTGTGGGTTCCAGCCCATAGGGTACGTTTCCACTTGTGCGGCGTGATTTGCTCGCGGAAAATGCGTCAACGAATCCGCATACGGTTGCAGATTCGTTGACGTTTTCATGCGGATTTTCATGCGGAATCGTTCGCGATTTTAACAACGCGATTTTAACCATGTCAATGCCGGCAAGCATTGACATGGGTTTTTTCACGAAATCACGCGCGGAAACGCCGGGAAAACCGTAAGACTCAAGTGCTTGCGGTTTTCCTATTTAGTTACATGACCGACGAATCGCGTGCGGGTGTGCGGCATGCGAATTCTGACGGCTCTGCTGTGCAGATTTTTTTCTGCAGAGCGAGCCGCACAGAATTCCTGACAAGTGGAAACGGCGCCATCCACTTGTATTGGTTGAGCGAATCTGCATGCAGGAAACGCATGCAGATTCGCTCTAGTGGAAACGAGCCCTTATAAAAGCAAGTCGCTGCTAATGTGGACAGGTCCAATCCCATTGTGCATATAAATTGCAACAAAATTTGCATCGACTTAGAAAAAAATAGCTGTATGGACCATCTCTAGTAATGACATGAATATTTTCCACTTTAAAGCGCAACTGAGAGGGATATGGAGACTGCCGTATTTATTTACTTTGAGGCTGGGAGCACACCAGGCAGTGCAGAAAACCATGCATCTCTGCACTATGCACTTGCATTTTCCCTCTGTCAATGGAGTAAAATGCAGTATAATTTAAAAAAATTACATTAAAAAAATGCATGTAAAATACATTCTTCTGGGTCTCAGGTTTTTGAAAATGATGCAGCAAGTTGTGCGTTTTTGAAAACGCACACTGTTATACACACATATATGTATTTACATGCTGCCCATAGACTTTCATCAGTGGCGAAATCACTAGCGTTTCTACAAAATGGGCTCTATTCGTAAAATGCTGTGCGGTAAAAAAATCTAGGAGGGAAAATACAGCATTCGGTATTTTAGACTTCTGTGTGCTAATTCATAAAAATGTTTACAGTTGCGATAGAAGTTCAGGGATTTCCCCAACTAGGCTGGTGGTAACATGAGAAGCTGCCTGAGTTGATACATTTTCTCCTTAGTTGCAGAGACAGCGTTACAATAAAAGAGGCAGCCCCAACTTCCCATTAGAAGTGCATTTTTTTTAAAACTGCCTCTCCTTGCCCTGAATCTGTGCTGAATCTGTCTATTAGTCTTTCTAAACAATCTATTTAATTGCCACAGCTTAGAAGAACTTCAAGAAATGTTACACATGCAGGCTTTCTGATGCGAAATATATCTGAAACAGGTAACCAAGAGGTTAAAAAACCCAGCCTTGGGTATTCTGGAAAGTCTTTTTTGTACTGTTCTCACTGCTGCTGCCTGGGAGATCTGTCCCCATTAACTTTGCTGTTATCCACATGCTTATCACATTTTCTAAACAAAAGGTATTCTCTGTTCCAATACCGCCTGCTGTAATCTTTATGAATTGACATTTAGTGACATGTCCGCACAAGGCTGTAATTTACCTCACTGCTCGGGAATTTCAGCTTTTCATGCGGTTACAGCTTTTATAAATTGACATTTTGCTAAGTGGTCGGTAAAGTCAGCTGTTTTGAGCATTACCGCATGTGGGAATGCTTTATGAATAGAGACCAATGAGTTTCTACCCTCAAACAATGCTAATTGCTTGGCAGTCCTGCTGATCCCTTTGGTATCAGTGGTTTCTGAATCGCACACCTGAGACAGGCATACAGCTAATCCAGTCAGACTTTAGTCAGCGCGCCTGATCTGCATGCTTGTTCAGAGTCTATCAGCCAGACATCCAGACAACCGGTATTGTTTGAGGCTAGGTGCCCACCTAGCAGAAATGTTAGTGTTGCGGAAAACGCTGCGTTTTTGCCGCTAATGGAAGTCTATGGGCCGCAGGAAAAAGCACATATAAGAAACGCATATGCGTTTTCTATGCATTTTCAAGTTTTTTTGTTTTTTTTTTATAATATTCAAAAAAGCAACAAAAATGCACACAATGAAAGTCAATGGGAACGCAATGGTATGCGTTTTTCATACGTTTTCCATGTGTTTTTATATGCATTTTTTTATTGTTTTCTGATGTATTTCCACTTCCTGTTGTCTTTCTAGTGATTAGAATAAAATGCATGAAAAATGTGTTTTGTATATGCGAAATGCAAACGCATAAAAACGCAAGTAAAACGCTTGAAAAACGCATGTGCGGAAAATTAAATGCTAACGCAAATGCAGTAAAAACTCACTGAAATGCACACACAAAAACCCCTGCACATGACAGAAAACCCAACCTTTCACGCTCTGTTACCGTGTTTCCCCGAAAATAAGACACTGTCTTATATTAATTTTTCCTTAAAAATATGTGCTAGGGCTTATTTTCGGGGAGGTCTTATATTTTGTTGTGGTAGCCAGATCCCCCTTTAGTATTTAGCTAGATCTCCCTCGACACCCAGTATATAGCCAGAAATCCCTAGTGTATACCCAGACACCCTCTCACCCCCCAGTATATAGCCAGAAACCCCTAGTATGTAGCCAATGTATATCGGCACATCCCCCCTTCCCCTCCCCCCACCGCAGACACTAACACCTCTTTCCATGCTAATCAAAATTAAACAGCAGATCATCTGAATCCAGAGTGTTGCACTGCTGCTGGCCCCCCTCCTCCAGCAAATCGGATCCCACTTTGCTTTGCTGCTGGCCCCCCTCCTCCAGCAAATCGGATCCCCCTTTGCTTTGCTGCTGGCCCCCCTCCTCCAGCAAATCGGACCCCCCTCCTGCACCACCGCTGCTGCTACGGTAGTTTACCTCCTTTGCTGCTAGCCCCCCTCCAGCTTACGCTGTACATAATGCAGATCTCCAATCAGCGGGGATAGGCAGCTAAACTTGTACAGTATCAACGCCGCTCTATACAGGAAGTGATCTCTGTTTACTTCCTGTATACGGCAGCGCTGTTACTAGACAACTTTAGCTGCCTATCCCCGCTGATCGGAGATCTGCATATTGTACAGCGTAAGCCGGAGGGGGGCTAGCAGCAAAGGAGGTAAACGACCGTAGCAGCAGCGGCGGTGCGGCATCACTGCGGAGGGTTCGGGGGTGGAGCATAGCTAGGCGTTATTTTCGGGGAATGCCTTATATTTCAAGCATGCTTGAAATATAAGACATGTCTTATTTTCGGGGGATGTCTTAATTTAGGGGAAAGACGGTATGTGTGCACCCAGCCTGAATGGAAATAAATATGGCAGCCTCCATATGTCTCTCACTTCAGGTGATCAAAAAGATTTCTCCGCACACCTTCCATGGAGTAAAAACAGTCCTTTTTTATTAAATAATTGTAGAAAAATAGCAAAAATAGAACAGCATGCAAGCTGCTGACGCGTTTCTGACCCTACTGGGTACTTAGTCGTAGCTGGTGTGCTTTAAAGAAAACCTGTAACAAAAAAAAACTCTCTGGGGGATACTTATCTTGGAAGGGGAAGCCTCTGGATCCTAACGAGGCTTCCCCCGTCCTCCAGTGTCCCAGCAATCCAGTGCTGTGACACCCCCCCCCCCCCCCCCCCAGCGGCAATGTAAATATTTACCTGCCGTGCTCCTGTGCAGGCGCACTAGTGGCTCTTTGTTCAGGCTAAGATGAAAATAGGCGTATCCGCTCTATAGGCGCAGTGGATTGTTCCTATGCAGTAGAGCGGATCGATCGGGCTCAGCTATTTCCGCCTTAGCCCGAACGAAGAGCCGCTAGTGTGAAAGAATGCGATAGGTAAATCTTGCCTGCGCACACTTGTCAGGGTTTGTCGAGGGACTTTTGGGGAGCCAGCGCTGGATTCCCCCAAGCTTCAGAGGACGGGGAAGCCTTATTGGGACTCTGAGGCTTCCACCTGCCGAGGTAAGTATCCCCCAGAGGGTTTTTTTTTCTTACAGAGTTTCTTTAATATACGCAATGCTGTACTTTTTTTGTGAACAAAAACTATTACACTGTAGCTGTGAGGTCCCGAACCAAGTCCTCGAGGCCTAACAATGGTGCATGTTTTGCAGGAATCCACACATATTCACAGGTGAGGTAATCAGTGTCTCAGAGAGCTGATTAGCTAGTTCTGTGGATTTCCACGCACTGTGTGCGGGTCTTGAGGACAGGGCTGGGAAGCACTGGTGTAGCATGGTAGTTTAAACACTTATATTGTTAAAGAACAATATATGATATATGACCTTCAGCATGTTCTACCCTGTGTCTCAATCTTGTTATGTGTGCGCAGGAGAGACTGGATTCCATCAGACAAGCGTTAAGTGACAGCAAGAGGCAGGGCCTGCGCCTCTCACAGACAGTGCAGGAACAGCAGCAGCAGCTGGGGGAAATGCAACTGACATGCAGAGAGTTCCAAGCGAGATCAGAAGATTTGCAACAGGTGAGGACAACAGAATATGGAGATTAGTTACTAACTAAAGAATCAGGCTAATATGAAATACGAGCAGAAGTTACAGGGGTGGAACCTGAAATTTGAAGGGGCAGATTCCAGAGCCGATGATTTGTTAGGTTCTGTTCCCACTTGAGCGGAGAACGAACAGTTGTTGTCCATTCTCCACTCATTGCTAATCGGACAGTGAACGGTTCCTATTTTATAAATAGGAGCCGTTCCTACTTGTCACACTGCAACAGATCAGCAGGATCCATTACAATAAGCGGACTGCACTTCTGTGCAGTCTGTGATAATCCCAGACCATGTCCTTTCTTGACATTTGGTCACATGGCCAGAGGAACCGCTCTCAGTAGGGCCTGAGACACACTGTGAGCGCTTACTGAGCACTTTTCTGACCATCAGCGGTGTATGAGAGTTTTTAAAAAATGCTCCCATTGGCGTCAATTCACTAAGATCATGCTGGAGATAATAAGGCAAGAGAAAACTTACCTCCACACATCGATCTTGCCTTATTAAAGAGAGTCTGAAGCGAGAATAAATCTCGCTTCAGACCTCATAGATAGCAGGGGCATGTGTGCCCCTGCTAAACCGCCGCTATCGCGCCGCTAAACGGGGGTCCCTTCACCCCCAAATCGCTTCCTGGTTGGGGCCCCTGCTAAACCGCCGCTATCGCGACGCTAAACGGGGGTCCCTTCACCCCCAAAGCGCTTCCTGGTTGGGGCAGGGCTAACCGCCGCATCCCTGCCCCACGCGCGTCTGTCAGTGCGCATCTCCGCCTCTCCCCCGCCCCTCTCAGTCTTCCTTCACTGAGAGGGGCGGGGGAGAGGCGGCGATGCGCCGCTGATAGACGCGACTGGAGGCAGGGCTGCAGCCGTTAGCCCTGCCTCCAGGAGCGACCAAGTCTGCGACCAAGTGTTGCAGTGGGGGGTTTGGGGGTGAAGGGACCCCTGTTTAGCGGCGTGATAGCGGCGGTTTAGCAGGGGCACACATGCCCCTGCTAACTATGAGCTCTGAAGCGAGATTTATTCTTGCTTCAGAGTCTCTTTAAGGTGTATAGATAAATTTTCACAGTGAGAGAGTTATCTTATCACTTCAGTCCTTAAAGCGGACCCAAACCAAACATTTTTTTAACTCAAAATATTTAGTTGCATTACTCTGACACCTACAAAGATAAATAAACACTCCTTCAAGCCGATGAGCATTTCAGTGCATGCTTTTCACCCTTCTCTTTTCATAACTAGGGTTATACAGGTGGCAGCCATTACTTCTGAGCTTAGTAGGAGGTTTTAGATCATGGGTGTGTTTGTCATCAGCTACCCTCCCTCACAGGGGCGTCGTCTATGTGAAATCTCACACAAGCTGAGATCACCTCCCCTGTGACAGTAGCAGTCTGTGTTTTTTTTTTTTATCTCCTCCACCAGTCTGCCGGATTCTGTCCCGGCAATATGAAAGGAAGGGAGGGGTTCCTTCAATAAATGTAAAATATGTTATATTTGTCATCATGCAGCTGAAAAAAAGGCTGCCATTTATTATTATAAGTTAGAAAATAGATTTTATTTCTGAAATCTTGTATTTTTAATTTGGTTCCACTTTAAGTTACCTCCACTGTAGCTATTTTCATGTGCAGTTAATTAACAGCCTGTCTTTAACTTTAGAAATCTGTAGTTATTTTAAAGATTGAAATGTTACCTTTAGATATCTTTCCTTAAAGGATACATCCAGGCAAATAAAAAAAACAAAAATCCACTTACCTGGGGCTTCCTCCAGTCCCTGGCAGCCGTCCTGTGCCCTCGCTGCAGCTCCGGTGGCTCCCGGTCTCCTCCGCTGCAGATGCCGACCTCGCCAGGTCGGCTTCTGGGGCGGTTTCTTCTGCGCTCCACCACGCGGGTCACGTGGTCTCTCCGACATCATCAGGACTGTACTGCGCAGACACAGTAGCTCGCAGAACGATTCCTGGAATCACCCTATTGACACCGCCATCATCCTGCTTTCTCCCCAAATGTTAAATGTCTGAACCCCCCATTAATCAATCCTGACCCCCCCCCCCCCCAGTGCCCGCACTCTGTTCCCGAGTACAACTCCCAGCCACTCCACTGCTGTCACTCACATGTCTGCCATTACCACAGTGCTTTCACTGCATTCACTGTAACAGCAGATATGGGGTTCATAGCAAGACGATACGGGGTTCTCCAGCATGTCCGATTCTCCAATTATTGAATCAGATGGTCGAGCGGGTTTCAAAATCGCTAAATGTATGGCCAGCTTCAGGCTAGTGTAAAACAGCGTCAATAGTCACATTTGTTTACAGCATAGATTTCTCTAAGGACAGCCCTTGGCAGGTTCAATGTGCTTTCCCTATAAAGTGTTTTATCTCATCTAGGCACTCTTGAAGCAGCAGCAGAGGGAGAAGGAGCAGGGAGTCACTATTCTAGAGATGCAGGAGAGAGTGAAGCTGTTGGAAAGTGACAAGACACAGACTGAAATCGACAAACAAGACCTACAACACTCTGCAGTTCTTCTGGAGAAAGGCAACAACAACCTGAGGAATGCTCTGGAGAAGGTCAGTGTGGACGTCAGTGCCTAATATTTATGTCATTTAACCACCAAGCAGAATTACCTGTAATACAGCAGAACTCCAGTGACAGGAGCAAGCAGAATACTAGTGAACACTGTTGCCTTGAAGTAATAAGTTCAAGATTTAGATACATTTTTGTAATTATGTTTCAATACAGAAATGCATTACAGCATTACGTATATACTCGACTATAAGTCTAGAAATTTAGGTCAGTATACGGGTAAAAGTATAGGGGTCCACTTATATAAAAGTCACAAACAACACTGAGCGCACTGAATAATGTGTGTACTGTTAGTGACATTCCCATTTGCATCAATTTTCCCAGTGGTAAGTGACACGAAAACACAGGTCTGAACAATTAACAAGGAAAGGGGCAGGGGGGGGGAAATACTGGACTGCAGGAAAGGGGGTGAATAATCGCTGCACTTTGGGGGCCTGGATGAGTTATTGGCTGCACTTAAGGGACTTAGGCCTCGATTCATCAAGACTTATCGACTCAATTACCGACAACTCGGTAAAATACCGAACCCGATAAGTTGATTTCAGGATTCATCAAAGTTATCTACAGCTGTTAGCGAGCATTCTGTAATCATTCGTTAGTGATGCGATAAAACGGAAGAGAGTGCAATTCATGAAAATGAAAGTGGGCGTGGTTTAGCGTTAAATTTAGGATTAGTTATCTCCTTCACTGCTCTGTCGTTATTCCTGTCAGATCATTGCTGACAGAGACGATGGAGCCATTTGAAGTGGTTATGTATCAGCTGAGAGTGATTCAAAGGCGCAGAAGGGCAAGAAATAAGTCTAGAACCATATCAATTTGCAAGAGAATAGATTTATTTGCTATAACAGGACATCTGCATTTCTCTTGAATCATCTTGTAAGAGATCACAGGCAGTGCCAGAGTTAACTAAATTGCTAGCTGCACAACATTTTTTCAGAAAAGACTCCTATCAAATTGTGGGATTGTCCCAAGCCACTTCCAGAATCCTGGTCCAGGTGTTAAGCCCTGTTCGGAATGTTGCTACGTGGTGTTCAAAGGACTGCCTTTTTACCCACAATTCCACGGGAATCTTATGGCCTTGTGTTGAATTACCTCTGAAAAATGGAAATATCGACACGTTACCGAATGGTTACCGCATTGTTATCGATTTCACACCGAATGTGGAAAAACCTTGATGAATACAACTAGAAATCGATAAACTTCGAATTCGGTAATTTACGAACTGGAAAAAGTTATCGCAAAGACAATGATGAATCGAGGCCTTAAGGGTTAATGGCTGCAATACTGTATGCAGTGCTGTCATTAACCCCTCCTGGTCCCCAAGTGCAGCTGTTATCTTTGCTGGGTAGACTTATACTTGAGTCAATAAAAAAAATCCAGCTTAAGAAAGTCAAATATTGGAGTCGACTTATACATGATGTCGACTTCTATTAGAGTAAATACAGTAATTGAATTAACCCAGAATGGCGCAAGTTCGCATGCATGAGTTTTATGGTTAATAGACTGTAAGCTCCTCTGACTAATCTCTAACACACAGTAAAAAGATGTTATAATGTACACATCTGTAAAGATTACTCCCATCACTTATTGTCCTGTTACAACTACATGTTCATTGATATAAAAAGTGGAAAAGTAGACATTCTTTATTACATGTTTAGGCATGCCTTTGTTGTTGGACAATTCATGTTCACAACTGATATAGAGAAACCAAGAGAAATGCTTGTTAAATAATCTATATGTGTTCTCCCCAGAATTTTTTTTCCAGTCGGGTGGCATGAAAAAGTAGCCGGGTGGGGCTAGATGAGAGAATGGAAGGCCGGCACTTTTCTGCACAACTCTGCTTACAACCGAGGAGGTGGTGAGCCGATGACAGCCGAGTGCTCACCAAAACTAGCCGGGTGGAGCACCTGGCTAAAAGAGCCTGGGGAGAACACTGTATATATATATATATATATATATATATATATATATATATATATATATATATATATATATATATATGATTTATAAAGCGCCAACATATCCAGGGGTGCTGTACAAAGTAAGAAACAAACATGGGATACATACAGTAATACAGACACTAATATGCAAAATACAGAATTGGTAATTACAGTGACAAAAGTAGCATGATTAAAATGTATAATGAATTCCAAGACACAAAGGGGAAGAGAGCCCTTCCCTTGTGAGCTTATATATCAGTATATGTTACATTGTATAGGAGGAGTTATTGCTGTAGATTTAGCACAAGAGCTCTGTGGATTTTAGGCATACATCAAATAAGGGCTCCAGGAGAAAAGAGTGCAGGGTATAGCCCAGGGGCGTAACTAAGAGCCCCCGGGCCCCCCTGCAGAAATTGTGAGCGGGCCCCCCTCCCCCGGGGTCCGCTCGTGGCTGAGGTCCCCCCCCCCTCCCTCACCTCGGGCTTTCCCCTCTGTGCTCCACTCCAGCTTCAATAGCTATACAAGTGCAGCGGAGCGGCGGGCAGCGGCAGGCAAACATACCTTCCGTGCGTCCGGACGCTTCTCGCTCTAGTGACTGACGCTACTTCCTGTTTTATAGAGGAAGTCACGTCAGTCACTAGAGCGAGAAGTGTCCACGCTGGAACGCATGGAAGGTATGTTTGCCGCTGCCCTCCGCACTTATATAGCTATTGAAGCTGGAGGGGAGCGCAGAGGGGAGAGCCCGAGGTGAGGGAGGGGACCTTCCCCGCCGAATGTGGCCATAGCTTTCCCCTCATGCTGCGACCCCTCCAGCCCCCCAAAACGGCCATGAGCGGGGCCCAGGGGGGGCCCGGGCCCCCCGCGGGCGCATGGGCTGCATCCCCTATTGGTACGCCCATGGTATAGCCGACATTTTAAGATATTGTCTACTGTATAACAATATTCTTATTGTTTATTTATCTTTATCTGAGATAGATAATAAATATTTTAAAATAATAGTAATACAATCGCAAAGTATCGTCTATAACAATGAAAATGAAAAGATATGTACAATCGTAATAAGCATAGTAAAACATAGGTAAATATTACTGATATTTTACCACAACTAAACCTAACCCTACTCTCACACAGGACCCTCCCTCTACCGATGCCTAACCCCCCTGTTGGTGCCTAATTCTAAGACCCCCCTGGTGGTCCCTAACACTAAGACCCCCCTGGTGGTCCCTAACACTAAGACCCCCCTGGTGGTCCCTAACACTAAGACCCCCCTGGTGGTCCCTAACACGTCCCTTCCTGGCGCTAAACCATAAACCCCGTTTTTGATGCCTAACCCTAAAAACCCCTTCCGCCACTGCAAATAACATTAAAGACAGCCCAAGGCGGTGCGGGGGGGGGGGGGGGGTGTCACATGTCTCTGTGTCCCCACACCGCCACTCTCTGCCCCCCCTTCCCCCACTGCCGCGCTATATGCCCCAAAATTAGCAACAATATTTGTCGATTTCTCGGAGGGTAAATAGAGGAGAGGGATTCCCTGCTCAAAACACCTGCCAAAATGTTCCTGCAGGCTTTGCAGAGCTGCCATTGGGCAGCTCTCTCTCCCCGGCGGCTCTCAGAGGTCACGAAAGTGAAAGTGGGCCCGTGTAGCCCACAGGAGCGGCAGAGAGCGGCGGTTTTGGCGGCTCCTTGTCTGCTCAGCTCCCCGGATCAGGTAGCATATTTTTTTTTCTTTTATGAGCCCACCTTGGGCTCTCTTTAATTCAAAAGGACAATTTACGATATTACAATTCCTAAATTGAATTTAAAAACAATATTTATCAAAACACTAATTTTCAAAATGAAAAATTTTGTTTGGACCGGCCCGGCGCCCGCTATTTATCAGGTGCCCAAACGTCTTCTTTGGTGCCCAATAGCCAATATTTTTGCATTAGTGCCTATGGAGCGACCAAATCGTCCATTAGCCCCATACGCCCAAATTTCCTGATTCTGGCTTTTAGTTAGTTTTCTGTTGACAGACATAGCTAATTTGGTCCTGTTGTTATTGTTACCGTTTGTCATATACAGGTAAAGCGTGAGCAGCTGCGGCTGGAGGAGGACGCTCAGCATCTCCGCATAGAGAGAGAGCAGTTTAACCAGATGGTGATTTCCCTGAGGAAAGATCTGGCAGAATCTCAGAGACAGAACCAATACCTGGAGGTAACTCACAGCTGCCTTATTCACACTATTCAGGAAGAGGCATCTTACTCCCTGTGATTCGCACTGTACTGTGCCCTCTATAGTGCACCTGCATATGGGGCGATCAGGGAGCCAATATGATCCATGAATGTATGGTCAGCTTTATAAACATTCTCTCTACTTCACGCAAAAATTTGCCTGGTAACTCAGCAGTATCCCATTGTGTGTGAACAGGGGCAGATGACAGATCTGGAGCGGGCTCACTCTCAGAGACTGATGGAAGTGAGCGTTAGACATCGCCAGGAGCTGGATACTGAAAATGAAAGGCTTCGCATTACTCAGCAACAAGCAGAGGTCACACTGGAGAACAGAGAGAGAGCTCACAGGCAGAGGCTACGAGGACTAGAGGAACAGGTGAGCCTAAAACCTTTAGTTTGGACTGGCTAGGATGACCGAAAAGGTGCTCATACATTAATTTGTGGCATCGATATCCAGCCAATTCTATCACAATGATTGAATCTGGCAGAGATCGAAGCTGCAACATTACCAATATTTCCATAAGCAATGGACCTTATGGACCCCCGGCTGAAATCTCCCCAAGCGTAATGTGTCCCCCTCGCCCATGGTGAGTGTTGAAGCAGCTCACCTGCTCTGGCGTGAGTCCTTTGTCCTTCCTCCATTGCCCCTGTGGGTGCCTGTACCGCTTGAGCCTACTGTATGTACATGGTGTCTCATACGTTAAACAGTGTACAGGCGGGGCTGTGGAGTCAGAGTTAAGGAGTCGGAACAATTTTTGGGTACCTGGCATCGGAGTTGGTGGTTTCATAAATTAAGGACTCTGAGTTGGAGTCGGATGATTTTTGTACCCACTACACTACTCTACAGCAAGGGCTGTAAAGTCGGAGTCGAGGAGTCAGTGCAATTTTGGGTACCTGGAGTTAGTGGTTTCATAATCTGAGGAGTCGGAGTTGGATGATTTTTGTCCTGACTTCACTATAGAGGCACCACCAGCGGCAATGGAGAGAGGACACTGGGCTTGCGCCAGCACACGGGTGAGCTGCTTCCACACACACTATGTGTCCAGGAAGGATGACACATTACCTGGGGGGTGACAGGCAGGTGCAGCAGCGCTAGGTAGGTTTCCAATAGATTTCATATTAAAATCTGTTGAAAATTGGTGTGTATTGTGTGGGCAGGTAATAGATCCCTCTCTGATCTAACTCAATCAGGCGGGATCTATCAGATGGTCGATCTGTTGGCCATCGTGTAATATATGACCACCTTAAGGCTGTATGTATAGCTTCTCATTGGGCTATTTCTTCTTCATCTGGTAGGTGAACACTTTACAGGAACAGCTGGATCAAGAGGTGAAGCGTAGACAGCAAGGCTTACGTTCTCCCCATTAACCACTCAGCACAGCCGAGACACACAGCCATTGTCCACCTGAAGAATGAGAGCCAGTCTTTGGCAATGTGGAGTCTCTGGGTGGACCTACATGTATTCTGATGTTGGTATTTGAACATAACCAGGTTATTTGTTAAAAGTCACTGTGAGACACTGAGACACTTATGCCAATACTGGTTACAAAGACATAACTGTGAAATACTTTATAATCCTATTATAAAACATATTTTATTATGACTGGGGTCAAAAATATATCAGTGGGTTTATAAGTAATGTTAGATTATGCATCAAGGGGGAAAGTATTTGTTCTAGCTAAGAAGATAACAGGTTCCCTTTCTTGTTGATGTTCTGGTTTGATTCAGAAGGTTCAGCGGAGCACTCTCTGTGAGAAAATGACTGCACCTCACCTTTCCTGGTTATATACAGTAATCTTATAGTAAACCTGCCACTTTGTTCACCAAAGTAAATAAAGGTCAGCTCTGTATAGTGTAAACATACTACATACTGCTTATTGTAATATCAGTCAGTACCCATATATTTGTGGATCAGTAGTCTGTCCATCTTGTAATTCCTGAAAATAAGTTATAGCATACCTGAAGCAGGTCTAAATCCCAATGGATAAGCATGCTCCCAGGGCAGCTCTATGGCCTCTATATCAACAATGTAGCAAAGCGCCGGAGTTTTGATATTTCTGTATACTACCGGTCTTGAGTAATTATCACAAATATCCTGATTCATTCTGTCCAGAATACAGGAATTCATACTCTTACTCAGAAACTTATCCTGCCCTTCTCATCCATACCATAACAACCCACCCACCTTCCTCCATGGTGCTGTCCTCAACCCACCTTCCTCCATGGTGCTGTCCTCAACGTAGGAGGCACTTACAGGAGACAGCAATGATGAGATGGAGAAGCAGTTGAAGGGAGGGAATAGGTTGATGACCTTCTGGGTAAGAGTCTAACTTCCTGTTTACTGGACAGGGATCTTTGAAATGACTACTCGAGAACAGTAGACTACAGAAATAAAAGACTATGACTGTTTGTTTCATAGTCCATATAGCTACTTAGGGGTATGTTTAAGTTTATGGGTGTAGATTCACTCCAGGTACCCTTTAAATGCTTCAACTTGCCCATCCATCCCCTTTCAGTGACAGATCACCTTATCCTGTTAGTTTCCACTCAGGTACAGCAGACAACAAGTTGCTCTTGACAGCAGATCTCAGGAAAGCAGTTCATTGATTTATTGTGCTTCGTCGTCTACTCTATGGCTTTGTCACTTGTCATAAAGTCATTGAAAATGATAGCACAATAGTAATTTTCACACGGCGATGTGATGGAATGGTGAACTCTCATTGAGGGAGCAGATCACTACATACATACACATATACAGTATGTGTGTGTGTATATATATATACATATATATATATATATATATATATATATATATATATATATATATATATATATATATATATAAAACAAGAGGCATACTGCGTTGATTGCTGTTTTATTTGTTAAATTTTAAGATCAGTTCAGATAGGGTTACACTTTCCAAGCATAAACCAAGCTGCAGTGGGTAAGATTCCTGTTGCCATTTTTTGTTACATTTTGCTAATGATCACACGCTGCTTGGAAGACAGACGTCTGTATGAAACACAGCTTTACAGCATCTGAGGAGACAACTCCATACTGTACAATTATTTATCCCGAGCACAAAAACATTTCAGACTCTGTGCCTGTGCAAGACTCTGGGGGAGTAAATCTTGCTGTGTACCAGAGGCAGAAGGAGAAGAAAATTCTCATCAGAAATTGTCAAATTTAAGTAGGAGTGGCGGAGGCCTTGAAGGGTAGCCCCACTCCTAGCTAGGACTAGGACTATAGTTTGTGGGCTGTCCCTTTTCAGATCTTAATCAAATAACTGATTTATTAGGAAGGGCCATTTATCGAGATGTTAGATACATTCCTCAGTAAAAAAAAAAAAGCCTCTGGATAGCCCATTCAGCTCTCTTACAGCTCACTATTCAGAAGGGCCCCTCTAAATTCTAATAGGTTTCTTCCATACACGCTTCTGCAGTGGACAGGTACTTCAAGACTGAGAATGTGTGAGTAAGGTCTGCACATGCCCAGTAGAACAAAACCACATTTCATTGGCGTTAAATATTGAGCCTTTGCATTTGTATTACTGTTTGCGTTTTGCAGCCTTTTGTATTTTAGCCCCAAAGGAGTAGTAAACTACCACACCAAGGCCCTGATTTGTGGAAGCCAATGTGAATTGGAAAAAAAAATAAACAAACAAACAGATACTTACCTAAGGAGATAAAAGGTTCTGTGTCCTATAGAGCCTTCCTATTCCTCTCACGGTCCCCTCACACCAGTGCCGTCACCACCGTTCCAATCTGCCGTTGCGGGAGGCTTCGGAGGTCTTCAGGAGCCTGAGTGCTCCTGAAGACGGGCGGCTCCTTACTGCGCATGCATGAGCGCACAAAAGAGTGCGCTAGCGCAGGCGCAGGCCAGGGCCACCCATCATCCGGGCTCACAAAGACTTATGAAGCCTCATGCGGTGCCACAGAGCATATTTTACAAATACTGCTACCAGGAGTGACAGCGCTGGCCTAGAACAAGGGGACCATGTTGGGCACAGTCATGTGTCGCTTCTGCGTCCTGTGACTGCTTAAAGCAGGAAATCAGTTCACTCTAATCTGACATCATTGCCGTTTATAAATGGATTATACTGTGTGTATGAAACTGACAAATACACAGATAGCCATCTCCATAGCAAAAATTAGCTCTGTTGAGCTTCCACACTGCATTAGGTCAAAGTTCAGTGTTTGATATGGTTACCCACATAAAAGTCCAGTACTTAAGTTCATATTTTCAACTAATGAATGGGGGTTTACATGCAACAGAACCCTGAATGTAAACAATCTGATTTACACAATCCAGACATGCTACCTTCACCAGCCACCCTGACATGATGATTCAGTAGAAACCTATTCCCGCTTCTCTGCTTACCCACTGCATGTTATACAAGATTCAAGAAATGTTTTGCGGAAAGACAATATTTAATCTATGGTGTGATTTCTATGTGTTTTACATTTATATCATTTTTGTATGGATAAATATTTTGATATTAATAAACTTATGTTTACAGAATTTCTGGCCTATTCTTAGAGCACGCCTGGTTAGAAGTATGTGTTGGTCTGTTGAGGTACACATTTGAGAAAAGAAAGATAAAACATAAACACATAAGCTCTGCCACACATTTGGGGTTGTACCACTTAAAGCACCACTATCGCAAAAAAAATTAAAATTTAAAATACATGTAATCATATACAAATAAGAAGTATGTTTCTCCCAGAGTAAAATGAGCCATAAATTACTTTTCTCCTATGTTGCTTTCACTTACAGTAGGAAGTAAAAATCTGACAGAACCGACAGGTTTTGAACCAGTCCATCTCTTCCTGGGGGAGTCTCAGCAAGGCTTTTATTCTTTTATTTTTTATTCTATAAAGACATTCCCTGAAAAGGATTTATACAGTGATGCTGGCCAGCCACCCTGCTTGCTGCGTACCGATTTGGCAGTTGGACAGAGCAACTGCCATTCACCAAATGCTTTTGAAACTAAACAAAACCCTGAGAATCCCCCATGATAGATGGGCTAGTCCAAAACCTGTCAGTTAAGCTTACAGGTCTTTAATTTCCCGGCTCTGTTTTTTCTTTGCTCTTCTTAAATAATGGGAAAATGTGGGCTGTACGCCAATATATTGGAACTATCCCACTTGAGAGTGAGTCACAAAAGACAAGATAAAGGGGTTTATCTATAACTGAACTTAATTCCCTTAGCACCCGAAGGTGTATGCCATCCGGGCTAGGTGCCTTGTTAGTTTTGATTTTATTTAGTCTTGCCCTCACTCCTTCCTGATAGTATTTTTTAGCATACACTACCAGTCCATTATTTCAAACAGTTCAGCTACTATATGGCAATGCTCGTGCCTAAGTTTTAACATAGTATCATCAAAATGTAAGTCGTCCTTTCTGATGAAGTAACTAATTCGTCCAGGATGATATCTTTGTGTGTGTATGTACAGAGCGCAGTGTCATAGCAATAGAGGTTGCAGAGGGGCCCACTAGAGGCCCTTCTTTATACATCTTATTAGCTTTTCATTGGTGCTATACTGGTAATAAACACCGCTATATCTGCATTGCACAGTGGTAATCCTTAACAAACTGTTTCCTTACTTTGAATACACCTCTCTGACACTGCAGCTGTCCTTGGTAGGTTTTGGGGCTCCACATCAATACGGTGCTTGGGGCCCCATGTAAAAATTGCACTGGGGCCCCAAGCTCCTTACTTAAGCCACTGACAGAGCCGCAAACGGGATGTCCCAGGAAATTACATTTCAGTTTTGACAGCTCTGAAAACGGAAGATCCTTTATAGGTACGGTTGATTTTCTTTTCCCCAGCTCAAGAAAGAAAGCATTGTAGAGGTTTTACAGCCCCATGTTTTATGGCTCCAGCACACAGTCATTTGTAAACTTGCGGTAACACATGCAAAGAGACAAGAAGCCACTCCAGCTACAAGTTTACAATACAGTAATTGCTTAGCGATACTCTGACACTCTGACACTGACAGCAAGAATTCCAGGCTTGTAAAACTGCCCATCCTGTGTACTTGCTGTGGCGTACATGACACTAACAAACCTGAACTAAATCCATGATTGATTCCTCTGGAGAAGTGAAAAGGCTCTCTCTTGCTGCAGTGAATAGCTGTGGCATGCAAAGATGATTTAAGGAAAAGACCTGCTGTATAAACACTGACCCCAGTGCTTTACATAGTTCACACATACACGGCACTGCACACTTGATGAGAGCTGTCAGAGACACACTGAATAAGTCCCTCTACTCACCTTCCAGAATAACACACTACACTATTCTGTTCTTCCAACATTCTCGGTGACGGACATTTTCACATCTTAGCACACCATCATTTATGCCCTGAATGGCTTTCATAGTGAAGCTGCAAGAGGAAAAAATACAGGTTAGTGCCACTGTTCTGCTGTAGCTAATTCCATAGCTAGGCCTTCACAGGGAAACTGAGACTTGGACATACTATTCACTCTCTGTGTAGGTTTAGTCTTTCACTGTTTTTTAACCCTTTAGCAGCCAATTTATTTAGAGGCTTGTTCTAGTCCTATTTATTTTAGCACATTTTGTATTTGTTACATTTCCCTCATTCTTATTAGTGCTGATACAGTGTGAGACAATATCAGAGGACTTCTGCTTTCAAATTCTATAGTTTCTGCTAGTAGTGAGAGATAAAAGCATTCCCAGAATTTACAGCACACTGAGTTAAGCCAACTGAGGTTGAAAGCAGTGCACTTATCTCAAACAACATAACTCTATTTAAAGCTGCTAATGGGTTGAAGTGGTAATATACTTATGTTTGTTTTACACTTGCAGGGTCAACCTGCTTTGTGTTACCCTATTTTGCCGCAAAAGGGGGCTGCAAAAGCAATGATTGCGGTTCTTTGCGGTGCACGGGAAGTATCTGAGCTGATGCAAGAGCAACAGCGTGTTACCACAAGTGCCACACTTAACACACAGTGCTTGGAGTAATGAAAATCTATGGGTGATGCACATAGTGTAAACGATGGAGCATGGTGCGTTGCGGTGCGCATGTGTGGACCAATGGAAATCTCAGGGAATCGCAGTAACGTACTTCTTCCCCAGCAGGGAGTGCATCACTAATTGGGGGCCGTGCTATGCATATGACCCTGTCCCTCTTTACAGAGAACCTGTACTGAGTAAAAATATTTAAAATAAACACATGAGGTAACTTCAAATGAACATTACATAGTTACCTTGCCATCAGTTCCTCTCACAAGCTCACCATTTTCTTCTGACAATAATCCTTTCCAGTTCTGACAATATTTTGTCAGATCTAAAATATATCAGTTGCTGTCAATAAAATATCAGTTGCTGTCAGTTATAACTGAGAGGAAAACTGATGTACCAGGTAATGTCCATGTTTCCCTATGGCTCAAGTGGGCGATGTTACAGTTTAACTGTGTGTTGACCAGAAAGCTGTTATGGGTAATGGCCATTTTCAAAATGGAGGACGGAAAATTTCCTTGATCACAGTGAACAGACAGGACGCGGGACAGGAGAAAGACACTGAGGAGCAGACTACGTGGAAGGTAAGTATGACTTGTGTATGCTTATTTTGACTTTTAATTTTCAGTTCAGGTTTTCTTTAAGTTTAAATACCACTGGTGTAGTATGTAGGTCATACAGTGGTTTGCAAAAGTATTCCACATTTTGTCACATTACTTCCACAACATGAAACAATTTTATTGGAATTCCACGTGAAAGACCAATACAAAGTGGTGTACACGTGAGAAGTGGAACGAAAATAATACATGATTCCAAACATTTTTTACAAATAAATGACTCCAAAGTGGGGTGTGCGTAATTATTCAGCCCCCTTTGGTCTGAGTGCAGTCAGTTGCCCATAGACATTGCCTGATGAGTGCTAATGACTAAATATAGATACACCTGTGTGTAATCTAATGTTCGTACAAATTCAGCTGCTCTGTGACGGCCTCAGAGGTCGTCTAAGAGAATATTAGGAGCAACAACACCATGAAGTCCAAAGAACACACCAGACAGGTCAGGGATACATCTCACGGAGCACTGTTCCAGCGATCATTCAGAAATGGTAGGAGTATGGCACAACTGTAAACCTACCAAGACAAGGCCGTCCACCTAAACTCACAGGCCAAACAAGGAGAGCGCTGATCAGAAATGCAGTCAAGTGGCCCATGGTGACACTGGACGAAGTGCAGAGATCTACAGCTCAGGTGGGGGAATCTGTCCATAGGACAACTATTAGTCGTGCACTGCACAAAGTTGGCCTTTATGGAAGAGTGGCAAGAAGAAAGCCATTGTTAACAGAAAAGCATAAGAAGTCCCGTTTGCTGTTTGCCACAAGCCATGTGGGGGACACAGCAAACATGTGGCAGAAGGTGCTCTGGTCAGATGAGAACAAAATTGAACTTTTTGTCCAAAATGCAAAATGCTATGTGTGGCGAAAAACTTAACACTAGAGATGGGCCGAACCTCCGATTTTAGGTTCGCGAACCGGGTTCGCGAACTTTCGCGTAACGTTCGGTTCACGTTAAAGTTCGCGAACCGCAATAGACTTCAATGGGGATGCGAACTTTGAAAAAAAAATAATTATGCTGGCCACAAAACTGATGGAAAAGATGTTTCAAGGGGTCTAACACCTGGAGGGGGGCATGGCGGAGTGGGATACATGCCAAAAGCCCCAGGGAAAAGTCTGGATTTGACGCAAAGCAGCGTTTTAAGGGCAGAAATCACATTGAATGCTAAATGACAGGCTTAAAGTGCTTTAAAACATCTTGCATGTGTATACATCAATCAGGTAGTGTAATTAAGGTACTGCTTCACACTGACACACCAAACTCACCGTGTAACGCACCGCAAACAGCTGTTTGTGTAGTGATGGCCGTGCTGGACTGGTGCGCACCATGGCGAGAGTGCAGGTTTTGGTGGCTTTACAGCCCATATGGTCGCCTGGCTGATGTAGCTGAATGACAGAACAGTGACTGTCCAGCTGATCAAATTTGGTCTGACCACAATGAAGCAACGACCTTATTATCTTTTGTGTGCCCCCCGAGACACTCATCTAGGCGCCGGTCATTGCTTCATTGTGATACGCAAGCCACTTCACCACGGCAAGGTAATGATCACGAAGGGGAATGGGCGCATGTACATGCCTTTTCTTTTGTTGTTGCAGCTGCCCGCAGTGCAGCCAGAAAAATTAGGCAGTCATGTACACGCACCAGAAAAATTATTACAGCGGCCGCTGCTAGCAGCGGCCTAAAAAATTCAGCAATCCGCCTGGAGTCCCGGACCCTGTTGGTGGTGGCGGAGAAGGTAGTCAAGCGGCCTGCAGGCAGACATGCTGTGTGGAGGGACTGGGAGCGACTTAGTCTTCTTGGGGCAGGCCAGGCAGCCAGTCACACGGCGTGCAGGCAGAGATGCTGTGTGTGCAGGGACTGACTTAGTCTTGGGGCGGGCAGCAGCCCTCCGGGATCCATGCCTCATTCATTTTGATAAAGGTGAGGTACTTAACACTTTTGTGATTTAGGCGACTTCTCTTCTCTGTGACAATGCCTCCAGCTGCGCTGAAGGTCCTTTCTGACAGGACGCTTGCGGCAGGGCAGGAGAGAAGTTGGATGGCAAATTGGGACAGCTCTGGCCACAGGTCAAGCCTGCGCACCCAGTAGTTCAAGGGTTCCTCATCGCTGTTCACAGCAGTGTCTACATCCACACTTAAGGCCAGGTAGTCGTCTACCTGCTGTTCCAGGCGTTGGTGGAGGGTGGATCCGGAAGGGCTACGGCGAGGCGTTGGACTAAAGAACGTCCGCATGTCCGACATCACCATGAGATCGCTGGAGCGTCCTGTCTTTGACTGCGTGGACACGGGAGGAGGATTAGTGGCAGTGGTACCTTGCTGGCGTTGTGCTGTCACATCACCCTTAAAGGCATTGTAAAGCATAGTTGACAGCTGGTTCTGCATGTGCTGCATCCTTTCCACCTTCCGGTGAGTTGGTAACAGGTCTGCCACTTTGTGCCTGTACCGAGGGTCTAGTAGTGTGGCCACCCAGTACAGCTCATTCCCCTTGAGGTTTTTTATACGGGGGTCCCTCAACAGGCAGGACAGCATAAAAGACGACATCTGCACAAAGTCGGATCCAGTACCCTCCATCTCCTCTTGCTCTTCCTCAGTGACGTCACGTAAGTCAACCTCCTCCCCCCAGCCGCGAACAATACCACGGGAAGGTTGAGCAGCACAAGCCCCCTGCGACGCCTGCTGCGGGTGTTCTCCTGCCGCCGTCCCCTCCTCCTCCTCCTCCTCCTCCCCCAAAGAAACACCTTGCTCATCATCCTCTGAGTCTGACTCGTCTTCTGCACACGACTTCTCTTCTTCCTCCTCCTCCCCCCTCTGTGCTGCCGCAGGTGTTGAGGAAACAGCTGGGTCTGATGAAAATTGGTCCAATGCCTGTTCCTGCCGTAACGGTTCCTGGTCACGCTCATTCACAGGTTCATCCGCCACTCTACACACAGCACGCTCCAAGAAGTAAGCGTAGGGAATTAAGTCGCTGATGGTGCCCTCACTGCGGCTCACCAGGTTGGTCACCTCCTCAAACGGCCGCATGAGCCTGCATGCATTTTTCATCAGTGTCCAGTTGTCGGGCCAGAACATCCTCATCTTCCCAGACTGTTTCATTCTACTGTAGTTGTAGAGGTAGTGGGTGACGGCTTTCTTCTGTTCTAGCAGGCGGGAGAACATGAGCAGGGTCGAATTCCAGCGATACGGGCTATCGCAAATGAGGCGTCTCACCGGCATGTTGTTTTTCCGCTGAATTTCTGCAAAGCGTGCCATGGCTGTGTAAGACCGCCTCAAATGCCCACAGAACTTCCTGGCCTGCTTCAGGACATCCGCTAAGCCAGGGTACTTTGCCACAAATCTTTGAACAACTAGATTCATGACATGTGCCATGCAGGGTATGTTTGTCAGCTTCCCCATATGCAAAGCGGCAAGCAGATTGCTGCCGTTGTTGCACACCACGTTGCCTATCTCCAGGTGGTGCGGAGTCAGCCACTCATCCACCTGTTTCTTAAGAGCAGCCAGGAGAGCTGCTCCAGTGTGACTCTCCGCTTTGAGACAAGACATGTCTAAGATGGCGTGACAGCGTCGTACCTGGCATGCAGCATAGGCCCTGCGGAGCTGGGGATGTGTAGCTGGAGAGGAGAACTGCCACTCAGCCAAGGAGGAGGAGGACAGCGAAGAGCATGTAGCAGGAGAAGAGGAGGTGGCAGGAGGCCTGCCTGCAAGCCGTGGAGGTGTCACAATTTGGTCCGCTGCGCCCTGCTTGCCATCGTTCACCACCAGGTTCACCCAATGGGCTGTGTACGTAATGTAGCGGCCCTGCCCGTGCTTGGCAGACCAGGCATCCATGGTCAGGTGTACCCTTGACCCAACGCTCTTCGCAAGAGATGACACCACTTGCCTCTCAACTTCACGGTGCAGTTGGGGCTTGGCCTTTCTCGAAAAATAAGTGCGGCCTGGCATCTTCCACTGCGGTGTTCCGATGGCCACAAATTTACGGAAGGCCTCAGAGTCCACCAGCCGGTATGGTAACAGCTGCCGAGCTAACAGTTCCGCCACGCCAGCTGTCAGACGCCGGGCAAGGGGGTGACTGGCCGAAATTGGCTTCTTCCGCTCAAACATTACCTTCACGGACACCTGACTGCTGCTGTGGGCAGGAACCGCTCAAGGGCAGAGGCGGAGTGGAGGAGGGTGCCTGTGAAGGTGCAAGGGAGAAAGCGGCAGAAGCAGATGATGCACCTGAAGGAGGAAGAGGAGAAGGAGGGTGACTTTTCTTTTGTGTGCTGCTGCTGCTTTTGCTCAGGTGGCCATCCCATTGCTGTTTGTGCCTTTTCTCCAGGTGCCTTCGTAAGGCACTTGTCCCTACGTGAGTGTTGGCCTTTCCACGGCTCAATTTTTGTTGGCAGAGCAAACAGATGGCTTTGGTCCGATCTGAGGCACACACATTAAAAAATTTCCACACCGCTGAGCCACCCTGGGATGTGGGCACTATGGGGACCTCAGCAGCTGATGCTGAAGGGCAAGTTGGCTGGCTGTACATAGGTGGCGATACATGGTGCCGGACACTGCCACCAGCTGTTTCTGACGAAGAGCTGCCCCAGCTTCTTTCAGCAACTTCTCTCCTCCTACTACTCTCTGACTCCCCCTCTGAACTGTCCCCCTCTTCATCTCCTCTATTGGAAACATACAGAGGATCCCTATCATCGTCAGCATCGTAATCATCCTGCCCAGCTTCGCTTGCCTCAGACAAATCCAAACATGCACCATCAGTAGGTCCTTCATCCTCCTTACACGTTACATCCATAGGGCTTGATTCACCAAGCGGTGCAAAGTGTTTGCACGCTGGTGAAAAGGCCCTTATCACGCCTAAACTCACTTTAGGCATGATAAGAAGAAACTCGCGCGAAGTTACCGCGCGTACGCGCGTAACTGCGCGCGCAGCACCCGACGCTTCGCGCGAAGCTCCCATTAAACCCTATGGGACTTTGCACGCGCGCGTACGCGCGGTAACTTCGCGCGAAGAGCAGGAAAAAGCGGTGATAACTCAGTGGTGAAAAGGTCATCACGCCTAAAGTCTTTTAGGCGTGATAACTGGGTTATCACCGCTTTGTGAATCAAGCCCATAGTGTTGCCGGGTAACTCAAATATATGAGCTGGTGAAAATTCATCTGGCTGTAACAACAATGGCTGTGCATCAGTGATTTCAACACTAAATAATTCTTGCGAAGTGTCAAATGCAGCGGAAGTGGTGCTAGTAGTAGCGCTGGTGGCTGAGCAAGATGAGGTGTTCTGTGTCGCTAAATACTCAACCACGTCCTAACAATCTTGGGAGGTGATGAGACGTGCCTTCTTCCGAGCACTGTACTGTGGGCCAGGTCCACACGAAATTACATTTCCATGACCTCGCGCAGACCTGCCGGGTGGCCTTCCTCTGGCTCTGGCACTACCTCTTCCTCTACCTGTTTTGTCCATATCGGGTATGCACGGAGTGGTATATCACACTGCGTGCACTCACGTAGGTAGGTGGGTTCACTTAACTGCACAGGTATGCACACTGATGCGGTGGGTTCTCTAAACACAACAGGTATGCAGTGGCGGGTTCACTGGACACAACAGGTATGCAGTGGCGGGTTCACTGAACACAACAGGTATGCAGTGGCGGGTTCACTGAACACAACAGGTATGCAGTGGCGGGTTCACTGAACAGTACAGGTATACAGTGGCGGGTTCACTGAACACAACAGGTATGCAGTGGCGGGTTCACTGAACAGGTATACAGTGGCGGGTTCACTGAACAGAACAGGTATACAGTGGCGGGTTCACTGAACACAACAGGTATGCAGTGGCGGGTTCACTGAACAGGTATGCAGTGGCGGGTTCACTGAACAGCACAGGTATACAGTGGCGGGTTCACTGAACACAACAGGTATGCAGTGGCGGGTTCACTGAACAGGTATACAGTGGCGGGTTCACTGAACAGAACAGGTATATAGTGGCGGGTTCACTGAACACAACAGGTATGCAGTGGCGGGTTCACTGAACAGGTATGCAGTGGCGGGTTCACAGCACAGGTATGCGGTGGCAGGTTCACTGAACAGGTATGCAGTGATGGGTTCACAGCACAGGTATGCAGTGGTGGGTTCACAGCACAGGTATGCAGTGGCAGGTTCACTGAACAGGTATGCAGTGATGGGTTCACAGCACAGGTATGCAGTGGTGGGTTCACTGAACAGGTATGCAGTGATGGGTTCACAGAACAGGTATGCAGTGGTGGGTTCACAGCACAGGTATGCAGTGGCAGGTTCACTGAACAGGTATGCAGTGATGGGTTCACAGCACAGGTATGCAGTGGTGGGTTCACAGCACAGGTATGCAGTGGCAGGTTCACTGAACAGGTATGCAGTGATGGGTTCACAGCACAGGTATGCAGTGGCAGGTTCACTGAACAGGTATGCGGTGATGGGTTCACAGCACAGGTATGCAGTGGCAGGTTCACTGAACAGGTATGCAGTGATGGGTTCACAGAATAGGTATGCAGTGGTGGGTTCACAGCACAGGTATGCAGTGGCAGGTTCACTGAACAGGTATGCAGTGATGGGTTCACAGAACAGGTATGCAGTGGTGGGTTCACAGCACAGGTATGCAGTGGCAGGTTCACTGAACAGGTATGCAGTGATGGGTTCACAGCACAGGTATGCAGTGGCAGGTTCACTGAACAGGTATGCAGTGATGGGTTCACAGAACAGGTATGCAGTGGTGGGTTCACAGCACAGGTATGCAGTGGCAGGTTCACTGAACAGGTATGCAGTGATGGGTTCACAGCACAGGTATGCAGTGGCAGGTTCACTGAACAGGTATGCAGTGATGGGTTCACAGAACAGGTATGCAGTGGTGGGTTCACAGCACAGGTATGCAGTGGCAGGTTCACTGAACAGGTATGCAGTGATGGGTTCACAGAACAGGTATGCAGTGGTGGGTTCACAGCACAGGTATGCAGTGGCAGGTTCACTGAACAGGTATGCAGTGATGGGTTCACAGCACAGGTATGCAGTGGCAGGTTCACTGAACAGGTATGCAGTGATGGGTTCACAGAACAGGTATGCAGTGGTGGGTTCACAGCACAGGTATGCAGTGGCAGGTTCACTGAACAGGTATGCAGTGATGGGTTCACAGAACAGGTATGCAGTGGCAGGTTCACTGAACAGGTATGCAGTGGTGGGTTCACAGTACAGGTATGCAGTGGTGGGTTCACTGAACAGGTATGCAGCCAGCCAGGAACAAGTTAAGCCTAACTAATCTTTCCCTGAGAGACAGTCTGCAGCAGCTCGCCCTACTCTCACTAACGCAGGCAGCACACGAGTGACCGTAATGGCCGCCGCTGCCTGCCTTATATAAGGGGGGGTGGGGCTCCAGGGGCTAGTGTAGCCTAATTGGCTACACTGGGCCTGCTGACTGTGATGTAGAGGGTCAAAGTTGACCCTCAAGGTGCATTATGGGGCGAACCGAACTTCCGCAAAGGTTCGCCAGCGGGACGCGAACGCGAACCACCGAAGTTCGCGTGGAACCGTTCGCCGGCGAACCGTTCGGCCCATCTCTACTTAACACTGCACATCACTCTGAACACACCATCCCCACTGTCAAATATGGTGGTGGCAGCATCATGCTCTGGGGGTGCTTCTCTTCAGCAAGGACAGGGAAGCTGGTCAGAGTTGATGGGAAAATAGATGGATGGAGCCAAATACAGGTCAATCTTGGAAGAAAAACTCTTGGAGTCTGCAAAATACTTGAGACTGGGGCGGAGGTTCACCTTCCAGCAGGACAACAACCCTAAACATAAAGCCAGGTCAACAATGGAATGGTTTAAAACAAAACATATCCATGTGTTAGAATGGGCCAGTCAAAGTCCAGATCTAAATCCAATTGAGAATCTGTGGCAAGATCTGAAAACTGCTGTTCACAAACGTTATCCATCTAATCTGACTGAGCTGGAGCTGTTTTGCAAAGAAGAATGGGCAAGGATTTCAGTCTCTAGATGTGCAAAGCTGGTAGAGACATACCCTAAAAGACTGGCAACTGTAATTGCAGTAAAAGGTGGTTCTACAAAGTATTGACTCAGGGGGGCTGAATAATTACGCACACCCCACTTTGCAGTTATTTTTATTTTTTTAATGTTTGGAATCAAGTATGATTTTTGATCCACTTCTCACATGTACACCACTTTGTATTGGTCTTTCCAATAAAATTGATTCATATTTGTGGCAGTAATATGACAAAATGTGGAAAACTTCAAGGGGTCCGAATACTTTTGCAAACCACTGTATATGCTTTGGGTTTGTGTATACTGTAGTTCACCTACATTTTGGATTGCTCCTAGAATAAATATCACTTCACATTACTCTGCAGCTAGTCTAGTGTTATGTGTGTTAAAGTAAAACAGGCCACCCTTCACTTGTATTCTAATCCCCTACCCTCCCTAACTCACTATTTCTCAGTAAGAACACCTTCTTAGTGATGACGCAAATTAACCTTCCGGAGACCTGGGTTTTGGGTCCCAAGACGCTTGTGAGAAAAGCAAAAGGTAAAACTAAGCTATTCTAGATGCTTGATTTAGTTCACAGCACAATTCAATAACTTAAAACTAAAAATACACCACTTTATATTTTTATGACACATCACTTGGAAGCTGCCAATTTGTAAGGGGCTTGTTTGAAGGCAGTTCCAGCCACAAAACTTTATTTAAAGTGCCACACCATGCAAATATACAGTATGTAAGCTGTAGGTAGAAAAGCAGATACTTCTCCAGGAAGGCTACCTCTGCTCCCTTAGCCACTTCTTATATTGTCTTCTCCAAATGCACTGCTGGCCACAGGACAATTTCACTTGAGGCCCCTTTTACACTTGCATGGAAAGCCTGAGTTGTGTTACTGTTTTACCACAGGGTAACACATTGCCAATGCAAGTGAATTGGGCCTTTTACAGTTACCGCGTCATGTCGCGTTGCGAGTGTTTGTCCCACCGCAATCCTGATGCACAGCCTACAGCGTGTTACCGCAAGCATCACGCTTAACACACAGTGCTCACAGTGCTTTGGGTAATGGAAGTCTATGGGAAACGCAGTGAGTGTAAAGGATGGAGAGGTGTGCATGGGCTGACTGATTGAAATCCCGGGGATGTACTTCCTGTTTAGCAGCCAGTACGCCACTGATTGGGGAGTGGCGTTATGCAGACTGTCGGCACAACAGGCAAAACCGGCCTCAACAGTATGTGGTTGAAGAGGAGGCACACTCCTTATCGTCTGTTCTTTGCACCGAAGTGTAAGGCCTTGTTAACACCTAGGGCATTTTTGCCTTTATTTTTTAGCGCTGGCGATTTTGAAAATCGCACTAAAAGTGCTTGTGCAATGATTCCCTATGAGAGTGTTCACATCTGAGCGGTTCGATTCCGATCCGCTCACCAAAGCGCTGCCTGTACCATTTTTGGGGCGAATCCCCTATAATGACAGGTATAGGGGAATCGCAAAATGCTTGAAAAAGCGCTTGGTATAGCGATTTCCCGAGTTCTTTTAAGAATAGATACATTATATTTAATTTTTTTCGGGTCAAAGAGTTCACTTCACAGGAAGTGAAAAAACCAATCGCTCTGCAAAAACACTTTGAAAACAGCTTTACACAAAATAGCAACATGCAAGTAAGCACTGGGGGGGGGGGGGGCGATTGCACACAAAAAATATCAAAAATCGCTGTTGTCAGCGATTTCGATTTTAAATGTGAACAAAGCCTTTAAGAGGGAGCAAGCTGAGACCTTCTCCAACGCATCAATGCAACAGGACAGCTTGAAATCACAATGGGTTGAATTTAATAATCAGCCGTGAAAGAGATAATCGTTAAGGATTTGCTAAATCAGTATTTTAGTGCGTTTTTATGTGCTTTAGTTTAGGTACATTTTCAGTGGGGAAGGATTATAAAGTGTCTCTCATATTTTAATAATCCACTGCGCAATAGAATTCTCTTTCACACTAGTGAAATCAAGTTGGAGCCCTGGGTGCTTTGCCACTTAGGAAACAAGGCGCGGAGTAAGAAGTCGGCAGAGGGTACATCTCTATCCAGTAGCATAGCTTAGGATCTCTAGGCCCCAGTGTGAGTTTTACATTGGGCCCCCTCAAGCGCTGTATACATAAAAACTCAAAACCTGCCACGGACAGCTGCAGCGTCAGAGTGGTGTAGGCTAGGGAGGAGAACAGTCTATAAATGGTTACAACTAAATCAAAGCACATATAACGCACCAGTGTGAAAATAGCCTTTCTCACTCTCTCCAAAACTAGGGTAAATGTGTTAGCTTGGGATAGGCTTAAGGCTCCCTGCACACTGCATGTAATTCCGATTCGGATTTTTAACCACTTTGTCCTCCTTGACGTATAAAAACGTCAAGGAGGACATGCGCACTCCCGAGGCCGATCGCGCATGTGCACGCGCACTCCCGGCCACGGATTCGGTAGCCCAGGAATCAATGTATCGGGCTATGGTGCCCGATCACTGATTCCTGTCCCCCGCTGAAAAAGACAGCTTCTCTCGGAAGCTACGCTTTTTCTGAAGCTATGTTCCTCTAAGCGTACATTGTACGCTTAGAGTGACGTCATGTAAACAAATTCAAGATTGCCATCTTGTGGCCAAAAAGTAAAACTACATCTAAAAGTAAAAAAACATTACAATACACAAATATTTCCCCCCAAAAAACACTATTTATATCCCACCCTCCCAAAAATGCCCACATAAAATGTTTAATAAAAAAAAAAAAAACATTACTATAAAAAAACAACACATAAATATTTACCTAAGGGTCTAAACTTTTTAAATATCTATGTAAAGATTAGATATTTCTCTCTATTTTTTTTTATAAGCTTGTATATAGTGATGGATGCAAAACGGAAAAAATGCTCTTTTATTTCCAAATAAAATATTGTCGCGATACATTGTGATAGGGACATAATTTAAACGGTGAAATAACCGTGACAAATGGGCAAATACAATACGTGGGTTTTAATTATGGAGGCATGTATTATTTTAATCCTTATTCTTACTGTTAAAATGCATTTACAGTAAGGTAGCGCTTAGCAAAATGTACCCCCCCAAAGAAAGCCTAATTGGTGGCAGAAAAAACAAGATATAGATCAGTTCATTGTGATAAGTAGTAATAAAGTTATAGGCTAATGAATGGGAGGTGAACATTGCTCGGATGCATAAAGTGAAAACGACTGAGAGCTTAAGTGGTTAATAGTTTTTACATGCAATTTTGATTTTTAATCGTTACAGCATGCTGCGTTTTTTCTGCATTTTTTTGTTGATAGCAATGATGGAAAATCAGAATTACAAATCGGAATCGGAATCGCAAATCGGATTTGCTGTGTGCAGGGTGATTTGCAATTCCGATTTTCCCTGAATGCTATCAACAGAAAAACACACACAAAAAAATGCAGCATGCTGTAACGTTTAAACGATAAAAAGTTTCTAAATGTGATTCCGATTTTTAATCGTTACTGCATGCTGCGTTTTTGCTGCGTTTTTTTGTTGGTAGCATTCAGGGAAAATCGGTATTGTAAATCGGAATCAAAATCAGAATCGGAATCGCAAATCGGATTTGCAGTGTGCAGGGAGCCTTAGTGTTGTTATGTTATTACATAACACCAGGGGGAGCCCATTGCTCAAATCCAAATGTTCTACAATTGTTTTTAAAGGTTTTCTTGTGTGCTGCTGTGTATATTAATTCTAATGGAATATTTATATCAATAGAATCCTGCTCATTTTTAGAAAGAGAGGATGGTAAAACTACAAAAGTACAAAAGGCATATTTGGCATAAAATAACACATTATTCCACTGTATATATTAAAGAAAATTAAGTTAATTATTCCTACAGTCAAAGAACATTACAGGCGATCTGATCCCATCATCGCCTTCACATAGTAGTAGCAAAGCTGATGGGCTCCTGAATGCAACTCAGATAGTTGTTGTAAGGTAAGAGTGGCCCAGGAAGAATATACAGATTAGGGATGATCAATGATATGCAATTTTTCTGAGTTTATGCAAATTGTTATGCAAATATATGCAATTTGAAAATGGACCAATCAATTTAAACCTGGGTTTAAAATGATTGGTCAGTTTTTAAACTGCATATATTTGTACACAAATTTGCATAAGTTTGAATCGACTTGGAAAAATTTGTGTATCATTGATCATCTCTAATACAGAAATGGTAAAATATTTTGGTACCCTTACAACTCACTGAAAATGTCACCTGAAAAAAGTTTGAAGGAAAAGCAGCTGAGATGTGTATACTGATGTGCCACCAGTGATGTAGCAATAGGGGGTGCAGAGGTTGCAACGGGACCCTTGGGCTAAAGGGGCCCTCCCTCAACCGCAATATAGTTGTAATCATAAACAAACTGTTCCCCATCCTCTTCTTGCACATCTGATACTGTGGTTGTCCTTGGCAGGTTTTGGTGCGCACTGTGCAGTATCAATAGTTATATATAGAGTGCTAGAGGGTCCAATGTAAAACGTACACTGGGGTCCATAGCGCCTTAGCTATGCCAGTGTATGCAAACCATTGGTACCCTTAAACCTGGTACACAAATCCAGTCTTGACCAGGATTGCCACCTCATCCCTTTAAATACTGGCACATCTAGTTACACAGATTCTGGGGCTACTTACACATAATTAGTGCTTAAACTACATCTAACTAGCCACAAGGCATGTATAATTCATATGTGCTGGTATTTAAAGGGATGAGGTGGCAACCCTGGTCTTGACTGGTCAATATTTCCACCTCAATGTAGTATGAGGGCTAACAGATTGTAATACTATGAACAAATTGTGCAGGTAAACTTTCATACTACATGGAAGTGGTAGTTTGACCAATGATTGATCGTTCAAAATTGTACGTGTGTACCAGGCTTTAGAATAAATAGCTGAATTAGTAATCTTTCAAACTAGCTGTTGTTTTGAATTCGTGTAATACGTCTTCAATCCTGGGATAAATCATTCAGCCTATTTGACTGAAAAAAAAGTAGTCACAGTAATTGTGGTGTTCATACCCCTGGCCTGTAGATGTCACTGATGTAGTTCTTTACTGTATATGATTATCTATACTGTTGTGGGTCATTGGTTCCTGTCCTGCCCTGGCTAGAGACATGCAGAGAAGAGGCTGTGTGTGGAGATAGTAGGTGGATCTGGTAAATAAACCTTGTTTCGGTTATCTTGCCTCCACGACTACTGAACATAACATTGAAGTTTGGAATCATTGCGGGTCTCATGCTAAACATTAACCAGAGTTGTTTGAGGAGATCAAACAGAAAATTATAGACAACACAAATGCTATGAGGGCCTTTTAATGTTATAAGGGCCTTTTTGTGCTAACTAGTTTAGTTTACAATACTCATATTTTCAGGTTTCGCAGTGCAGTTTCTGCAGATATCCACTGATTAATTGGATTACATCATGGCCAGTGGAAAAGGCATCTGAGACCATATCCAGGTAGTTTTATGTCCCTTTTACAATAATGGCAAATAATATTAAGACGTTTAAGGTCCTTGGGGCTGAAACCAACCTCCCATGATGGGGCTGCAAAAGGAATAACAGCTCCAAAATAAAAGGAATACCAACTCCAAAAGGAGCAGAAAGATAGTGAG